>NC_083566.1:7560274-7863305 GCF_019925205.1 Metopolophium dirhodum
CTAGTTTGATCATTAAATTTTGTTTATACTTATAACCAGCTAACCTGCATATAATATACTTACTTTAAACCATTTTAGCCCCGATTCTTTTGGTCCTACGACAGTATAGTTACCGATATTACGAATGATTACCGATTTTCTCATTGTGCAATTGAATCCAAAGGACTGCAGACCGTTTGACACCCGGTCACAATACACTTCACCAAACCAATGTCTTGTCACGTCTCTTCAAGGATAACAGCCAACTTCCCAAAAACTGTAAATCATTTAACAACTGCAGATAACTATACACCAAAAATTAGCAAGTATCTATACACTTTTGTATAAAAAAATAACCAGAAATAGACACAAAACGTTATATACAATCAACCGAATGAGAATTACATTTTTGAATTCTTTATTGGAATGTTGAATTCAAATAACTGGCCGTCTAAATGTTTGTACGCCACTTTAGGAACTTAGAATTTAAAACATTCCTGTACCCTTTAAGTGAGGTACACACCAAACCTAAACTACGCCGGATCTAGTTAAATGTATTAAAATACAAGTGTTTTTAATTTATTATAATTTTTTTTTTATTATTAAAATTATTTACAATCTATAGGTACAGTACAATAAGTATTATGTGTAAATTTGATAATTAATTGTTATTGCCAGAAGGTTAGCATTTATGAGCAGACACTCGGCAGTGCCACCAGAAATTTATTATAATTAAAAATAATTGCTATATTATAGTGATTATCAAAATCATCAATAATTTTATTCATTTTCAGAAATTATTAAGCATGATTATTGATTTATAGATAAGTAACTTTAAACCGTATAATACATAATAATACAAGATAGTAAAAAAAAAATACCTCCTTAGTCATTACAGCGACATCTATTAGTAATCAAACGAATTACAAAATGTGAAAAAAAAATGTAACTAAAAATATATTTATTCAGAAGGCAATCACTTTTATTATTGTTATTTTAAGTTTTGTTTAAAATATAGTTTCATTCTGTAAATTAAAATAAAGCATTAAAATGAATAATTAATTGTAGTTTAAACATTATCGACTAATTTATTATTATGATAATATATAAGTGGTAGCTATTGTTTATTGACTCAATTTTAATGTTCATTTTGAATGAAAATTATTATTCATTTTCGATAACAGTATTTACTGCACCTATTTTCTGAACACCGATCTACCGGTCTCGCGAATAATATCTTACAAATAAAATAATTAAATACGTGTGAGAATTGGTGTTATAAATTATCTATAATATTATACAATATAATATGTAGTGGGTACATGCGGTATAAAAGCTCGCCGGTGAATTCGATTGCTATTAATATTATTTTACGCGTTATCACACGGCGGCGGTATATAGCGTCGTATATCACAATATACGCGTATACGCATTGTGTATATAGCAATATATTACACGGTAATAAACCTGACGCAACGTAACGGACTTTGTACAGAAGTTGGTGCGGGCACCTTCGGAGACGACTACTGCTATTATACCACTACTGCGTCTTGTATAATATTATATATACAACCTACGTGTATAAATATATATTATAATAAAGGGGCCTCTGCCGGAACGGGAATTAGCGGGCGGTGGACGAGGAAGTGCGGTGGCCGCCTGGTTATTATTCACGATATGTTATCTGCGATGGGACTCTGCGCGCGTGGTGTAATACCGACGAGGACGATGACGACTATTATGGCCGGCCAGGGTGGTTGGACATGCGGCGAGAGCGGGCGGTGGTATGCGTCGTGTACTACAGTTGTGCCGGGCGGGGAGGTGTCCGTTGTTAGGTGCCCCCGAGGGATTTTAGTGAGAGAAACTGGACAGTGTGGTGGTGGCGGACGAGTACGAGGGAGAGCACGAGGAGGACAAGGGGGACGAGGAGGACGAGGAGGAGGACGAGAAACCGATGTCCGAGGAGATCCTTGAGAAGGGTAGTTTGGCCGGGCTAGGACCACCGCCACCGTCTTACATGCATATGGACAAGGCGAACGGATGGACGGACACACAACAATGGGATGGAGACGACGGCGCGACGACGAAGAGGAAGTGAAATGCAAATTACAACGACGCACGCGGTCGAGGTGGCGCGGAGTACACGCGCGCACACACACGCGCACGCATAAACACAACACACACGCGCACCCGTGCACACTAAGCCCCCCAACTGTAGATCCCTTCCGACTCCTTCAACGACGACGACCACCACCACTATCCACCGCCTGTCCACCGACCGCGGTCTAGGGTATTGATTTATGTACACATAAAGTCCGCGTAGAGGTACAATACACACACACAGTCGGACAACGGAGATGCCTTCGAGGAGATAATTATTGTTCGACTGTGTGTCCTTCCGCGGCGGTGTTGGTCCGCC
The DNA here is from genome assembly GCF_019925205.1 of Metopolophium dirhodum. NCBI lineage: Eukaryota > Metazoa > Arthropoda > Insecta > Hemiptera > Aphididae > Metopolophium > Metopolophium dirhodum. The sequence continues at coordinate 7,562,673 of NC_083566.1, forward strand.
GCCCACCACCCTCTGCACCCTAATGCCAGAGATCCGCTTGCCCGGCCACGCGCGGACTCCTTCAAAGTTTTCGGGAACAAAACCGGCAAACTTGCCTCTGTTACGAACGCGCCCGCGCGCGCGCGCGCGTGTGTGTGTGTCAGTGCGTTGTATATCGTATATGCACATAAATTTGTCATCCTCCTCACATGACAAGTCGACCAAACGGTTTGTGCGTATAAGAGTACATTATGTGGTCATTGTGTTGTATATAATATTATAATATAATATATGCACCTTTCTGTACACCAAGATGTTCACCTCCACCGTGTATATATATTATATATACCACTCACGAAAACTGGCAAGCAGAAGCGTTTAATCTAACGAGTTAAGTAAATAATCGTCCAAGAAATAGAAATCTATATAAAACTATTTAGTATATATGTAATAGTATGTGGTAGCGCAATTGGCGGGTATGGGATTGGGGGCCTTGAAGAAGCTTTTAATCACCCCCAAAAATAGACAGGAAAAAAGGCTGCAACAAAAATTCAAACCATTGCAAGGCTAGATTGTATGTATACCTACCATATTGCCCGTGACAGATAGGGTTAGGTTAGGTACTTACGTAATATTTCTAGTGCAACTTTACTGCCTTAAAAGTGACAATAGAAAAAAAAAAAATGAAATTCATAAATTTAATGTTACCTATGTTCATTTAAATTGTTATTCTTTTATCCATTATTATCTATAATATACTATTGTGTAAAATAATTTCATTCTATCTAATATTATGATAGACTTATGGTAGGTAGTTCAAGTTACCTATTTACTCTCCGTCCTGAAAAATTCCCTTAAATTATACTTTATAACATAAATATTCTAGTACAAAACGAAACCGATTACTTACTAAAATAACACTGGACAAACAGTTAACCTGGAAAGTGGAAACCGAGAGAAAAATAGCCAACACTAGACTGCATATTTTTCGTCCCCTTTTAAAGTCTAAATTAAATTTCAAAACCCAACTACACCTATACAAATCTAGGATCAGATCAGTTTGATCACTTCCAATCTACTTATTTACCCAATCCAAACTTTCCAAAATATGTCTCGTGGTATTTAATTAACATAACATCACATACTTAGATCTACTAATTTTGATTATTAATGATCTTGCTAAACTTTATTACGAACATTTAAATTCAAAATTAAACTGTAACACTTCAATAAAAAATATGGCCTCTCTTTCTATCCCTAATAAGTGATAATTCTCCTATCCGAAACAGGAACTGCAGTTGAAATCGCGACTTATTAAACTAACTATCTAAATATAATATAAATAATTAAACGCAGATGTATTACTATTGTAGAGTAACATCCCCTTAACTCCAGTACTCCACTTATACAAGTATCATCAAAATTATTATTACTTTATACTTATCGTACAGATTGTTTTGTTTTACATTTTTAATAAAAAAAAATATGTGTATGTATTATAATACAATTGTTATTATAATATTATTGTTCGTAAATTGAAGAATAGGTAGGTATTTATATTTATTTATAAATATCATGTATTAATTGATTTTATAAAGAATCATAATATAATAATATATGATTATTGTATATTATGTTATTTTCTGTACGGATATTTTTATTTAAAAAAAAAACCAAATTGTGAATAATTTAAATTTATTACGCGTAATTTATTGTTGCGACATTAACATATTATTATTCAAATTGTAACTATGTCCAAGCAAAGATTTTATCTAAATATTGAAGAATAGCTAATAGGTAAAGGTTAACAAGGTAAGGTACAAGAAAAGTAACAAAAATTAAAATTATATACTCCAGCATTTCAACAACAATTTGTTTTATTCTATATTTCTATTTTTTAGTAAGTAATAGTTAGTATTAATGCCAGTTAATACGATATTATAGTAATAATGTATATAGGTACTATATACATTACTATACTATACTAGGTAGTAGGTAGTATCTACATATAAATATTATAAACACGTGTCATATAAAATGTGTATCACGTTTTTAACTCTCCGAAGCGTGAGAAAAAAATACCTACTTTTAATCAGTAGCATCTATCTCTTTCTTTATTATATAAGTTTATGTTTTTTTTATAATAACTTGCAAGCCACTAGAAATAATGTTTAATTCTGTGATATTGTTTTAAATATAGTAAAACGTTATTCTTTTAAGTTTTGACAAATAGGTACTTACAATAGCGTACTTACTATATACTATACTTACTACTTACTATATTGGCTACCTACTATCGCACCAAATATTAGGTACCTATGAATCAATAATTGTACCAACCTATTGTTTTGTTAATTTTAAATTTGTTAAATAATAGATACATGTTATCATGTTTATAAATTAAACGATTGCCAGTTGTTGATAAATTAATTTCAAAAATACAATTGATACTTGTATACAAATGAATGTATAGTGTATACAGTGCCACAACAACCACAAGGGTAGCCGGGGCAATGCCCCTGTAGAGGGTCTCTAATTGTTGGCTCAGGGGGCCCCGCATATATTTTAAATTTTTAAATAATTGCATTGTAATCTAATGTTTAAGTCAAATAAAAAATATTAAATAAAAATATTTATTTTCATAATTTATTATGCTATCTAATTTGTTTCACATTTTTGTTTTATTGTATTTTTTCCATACCTACCTAGGTACATATTGCATATTAAGTTTTGAGGGAATTTTTACGCAAAATCGGTTTTACACAAAATCGATTTTGGTTTCTAGTGTAACTTTAAAACAAATTAACGTATATACATGAAATTTTCACTAGTCATTTATATTTGCATTTTCTATACACGATAACATTTTCAAAATATTTTGATTGGTTTTGAACTGTTTAGGAACTTTTTCTTTTTCCAATTGTATTAATCTTTTTTTATCAATGCCAATAAAACTTTATTTGTTGGGTCAAAAAGCTTTAAAATGTAATACAAGGCTCCTACTTTATTGTTACAATGACATTTGAAAAATATTAAAAATCCTTAGTCACAGTTTTTATTTATAAGCATTTAAAGTACAAATATTGACAAAATACGGAAAAATCACAAAAATTAGCAAATTATTTTTAGTTGAGAATTCATAAAAATTTTTCTTTTTAAATCTAAGATTTTAAAATGTAATACAAGATCCTTCATAAATTTGTCTACCTTTATCAACAAAAAAAATGTCTACAAGCAAATCATATTAAATTATTATGAGCGTTTGAAATTCATATTTTTACAATATTGGATTCACTGGATTTCTCATGTAGCGGTTTTGTTATTTTATTGTTATTCAAAAACGAATAACTGTAAATACATGAACATTTTTCTGAATGTAAACATTTTCATTTTATATACACCATAACCTTTTTGAAAATAGTTTTTTTTTCTATAAATATCAACAAATTTGTTTGTTGGCTAAAAAAGCGTGAACATTTAATGCATGGTTCCTGATATATTGTTACAATAGCAGTTGAAAAATATTAAAAATACATAGGCACAATTTTTTTATAAGCTTTTAAAGTTCAAATATTGACAAAATTTATCAAATTTAAAATTTAATAATTATTTTGTGGTTAAAAATTTATAAAATGTTCAACTTTTATAGCTAAAGATTGAACATTTTAAACAAGGTTCCACGTAAATAGGTTATATATAAATTACTTTATTCACAATAATATCATCAAATATACTTTGTAATGTCATAGGCTGACTGGCTGTCTTCGCTCAGAATCCAGTGAAGTTAAAGTCAAGTCTAAATAAGTTAAATTAAAGTTAAGTTCCATATAAGGTAAATTAAAGTTAAGTTCCGGTGAAGTTAAAAATAACTTAAAGTGAAATTCCAGTGAGGTTTTAGGTAAGTTCCAAAAAAATTAAATTGAAGTTAAGTTCCAGTGAAGTTCCTGCTAAATAAAAGTTAAATTTAATTTAAGTTCCAGTGAGGTTAAAAGTTAAGTTCCAGGAATGCCTTAAATTCCAAGAGGATCATTCCTAGAGGATTCCTCAAATTTCACACACTTAAGTGTTCAAACTAAAATATCCAGCATCTTAAACAGAAAAAACCTATTCAAAATATTTATTTCATTAAAGAAGGATTATTCTTAGGGCACCAGGTTATCAATGTTCAAAAGTCAATACAAAATAATCAACGAGAGTTAGAAAAATTGTAGGGGGTGTGGGCGCCCGCAGGCAAATGCATATTAGAAAACAAAAAAAAAAATTTGAAAATTATACTGTAGGAACACACACTAAAGAAAGCAAACCACAATCTACAGAATCTTAAACACAATAAACTTTTTTTTATTAAATTTCTGCTTTTTTTATTGACATGACTTATTTATTTTAGATTTTTTTATCCAATTTAGTTGTTTTATTCAATTAACGTTTGTTAATCAAATATGATTTTTTTGTTCAATTAATATTTTTAATTTATAAATCAAATTAGAATTTTGTATTGGATATTGTTTTTTTTATCAAAATGGTGAAATTCACAAAAAGTTATAGCAATACAAACGTAGCACAAACGAATGGCATAATCAAAAGTTGAAAGTTCCGAGGTGGGGGTGCTGTCGTTTCAGCAGCACCACCACCTTGAATAATTCGTTAAAAATCGGGGTTTGCTGCACAAACGCTCAAAGTTGGGCACAATTCAGCACAAATGATGCACAAATCAATGACGTCATTTGAATTTTTAAATATGAAAGTTTGGTGCAACTATTTCCCCAGCACCCCCTACGAAAAACTTTTGTATCTCGTAAAGTGCAAAAGCACAAATGTCACGACTTTTTGCACAAATCAGCACAAACGATGCACAAAAAAAGGCTCTTAGTTTTGTTCCGAAATTCTGAGATGGGGAAATGCACCTCTAAATATTGGCACAGGAAAAATTTTGAAAATCGCATTAATGAAATTTGTACGGCAGGGAAAAGACATGCGAACTCCGGGTCTGGACGTGCAAATTCGTGCTAATTACATGCTAAATATTGGCACAGGAATTAATTCTGATTTGACTTTAGTTATGTTTGGCGGGGCTGGAGAAATATTTAAATAGATATGAAAAATTAAAAGGAATACATGCCAAATATGTAATTTTTATTCTTCCTTTATTAAGAAATTATAAATATTATTAAATAGGTACATTATGCGAGTTCTGCAACATAGGTATGCGTGTTGATAAGTGATTTTTCAACTGTTTTAGCTTATAGGGGATTTTGGGCGTATACTTCTAAGCTCCAACTATTTTTTTTATTATTATTATTTGAGCATCAACTATATAAGGTTATTACTTATTAAATTAGTATACCTACTTGTATAGTTGTATGTAATTAAATATTTTTTTTTTAATTTTTCATATTAAATGATAATTTTAATTAGTAGGTATAATATAGAATAGGTAAAAATGGTAGAATACTAGAATCGTAGAATAATATAGGAAGTATAGGTATGTATACAATTTTTATATTACAACATTGTTATTTGTTAGATTAAAACATAATATATTATACATATATTTAATTAGTTATATTTACCTTTCGCTATTCTTTGGAAATCTATGAAAAGTAACATTTGACAAAGGTATATTATACTAGAACATAGAAGAAACTTTATACCCATCTTAAAGTTAAAATGTATACAAAAAAACGTGGATGGTCGAGGATGGCAATTGTGTTTAGGTTTTTTAGAACAGTACAAATAGTACAATAACAAATTGCGGACCGGTGTTCGCAAATTTGAAATTTATAAAAGTAAACGATAAACTGAATACTGAATGGTAAACGAGCCGACCCCGCGTACTGTGTAGCATACCCCGCCAACATGGCAGTAAACGTTTTCCGAATACGGGTAAACAAGGATCTTGATACGTAAACGGTTTAGTCATGGCTACATATATTTAGCCATGGGTTTAGTAAACGTAAACCGAATCAGCTGATCGAGTGTCACATCCATATTATCTATGGTATTATCTAAGATAATATGCTACTATCTACTGAAAAAGTAAAAACCGCAAAAAATCGTCACGAAATATAGATCTGGTGACACTTTAAAATTACGTATGCGTTTTACTTAGTTGTCTAATATTTTCTTTTCATGTTTCATGTAATCATGTTATAAAATAATCGGTACCGTTTAACCATTAATGAACGAACTCCAAACCATTAAGTAATCATGGGTTGTGCCTGTGAAAAACAACATGTCACAATACAAGATAACAAATATTACGTGCAAGATCAAATTGGACAAGGGTAATTTTATTAAAAATATCTACTTAAATTGCTTGATCTATAGTATGGTCATTAAATAATTTCAGCTGTTCATACACATTAAAGCTTCAAATGCTAATTGACCGACGTTAATAATACAAGACAACAACAAAGCTATATTTTTGCTTGACATTTTATATCATTGCAATTTTCTTAATGGAATGTAAAAAGTAATCACTGTAATTAGGTACTTAAAATAATTTCCAAAGTTCATTATGTGTACTTAATGAGATTCAGTTTTTCTGATTTTTTTTATCTGATTTAGCCCATGTAGCTATTCGATACACTTTAATAGTTTAATATCCATGTTATGTACAAATTGACAAATTTATTAATTATAATCAGTGGTCGAAATGGCTCAAGATAAGAGGATGGATGCCTTACAATTCAGATTTCCTGATATCATCATAATATTCTTCTATTATTTATCCAACAAAAAAGTAGAGGGATGCCATCCCTCCGTACCCCCCCCCCCCCCAACCACTTCGAGCACTGACCATAATGTCTCAGAATAGAATACTAATTAGTTAGTTAATAGTTACTTTATTAACACTTATTATATTATAACTATTTTTATCCCATATCACTAGTTTTTACATAATATATTATTATTATTAATTATATTGTTTTTTAATACCTACCTAAATAATTAGATACCAATGTAAGAAATTTATCATAATTTCACATAATTTGTCATGTTGAGTATAAATAACTCACAGATTCACAGTCCACGTTTATTGTATAATCAAAGTATATATTGTAATTAATTTCTTGTACTTTATACACTATTAAAAATGTTTTCTACATTGTGAAAAATATTAATTATACTATATAGGTATACAGTAGAACCTCAATTATCCGAATCTCCGTTATACGAACCCACTATTATCCGAATTATAATTAGCGTTTACAAACGTTCTGTTATCCGAACATGAAAACTCGTATCCGGCAGGTATTGATAATTATGTCAAAAAAATATAATAAATAAAATAAATGTAATGTATTTAATTAGTTATTTATTTATTTCTAATAATGTATGTATGTACCTAATGTATTTCTAATAGCTTAATGTATTTCTGATAATGTAATATGTAATGTAATTCTAATAAAATATTAATAATAATAATAAATATTTAATTATGAAAATAATAAATAATTAATACATAATATTACAAACATTTTTTATTTTAAATTTCTAATATCCAAACTTTTGCGTATCCGAACTAGGTGCGGGTCCCAATTAGTTCGGATAATCGAGGTTCTACTGTATATGTACACATCACTGTAGGAGTGTAGGTACATAATATATAAAATATGGATATACTGAAGGTTGGACTTGTTGGTACTTGTCATTAGATATCTTTAAAAATATAACATTTACCTTTACTAGAACAGAAGAACTACTTTACCATACTTACCCCATCCATTTGTAGGTACATACTACTAATTTTTAAAAATCCAACTATACCTACCCAATAAGTTATCTAATATTTATCAGCATGTAATGATAGGTAAAATTAACTTTTGTCACTTCTGTAACTTATTGTGAACATACAAGATATATAATAATATTTATGTTTTTAAATATTTTTCAGTGGCTTTAGTTCAGTGTTTCTTGTAAAAAATACTGATAATAGGAAATTTGTATTGAAATGTATTTTATGCCATGATCAAAAAGACCGTGAAAAAGCTTGGAATGAAGCCAAGGTCCATCAGCTTTTACAAAGTAGCGGCAACAAATATATTCTTAATTTAATTGGATGTGGAATGATTGAAAAATCATTAGAATTTTCTAAAATACCAACAGATACATTTCTTATGCTATTACCTTATTACAAAGTAAGTAGGTAGGTAACTACATGACCATAATTATTAATCCAAAGACCACATACAAAATTTATTTTTATTATTTACTTTGTCTAGAATGGATCGTTACATGACAATTTAGTTAAACCTCATTATAATATGGATTTGAAATATGTATTAAAACATTTTCAATCGATTTGTTTGAGTGTGAAAACATTTCATGATCTATCTTATTCACATAGAGATATAAAACCTGCTAATATATTATTTAATGATAATTATGAACCAGTGATTATTGACTTAGGTGACTACTTCATTTGAGAGGTTGTTAAACTATTAAAAAACAATTTAAATATTATTTCAAAGAATGTATTTTATAGGATCTTCTGCTCCCGCCAAAATAACAGTGACCTCAAAAAAAGAAGCACAAGAACTTCTGGATGATGTGAATGAAAGATGTTCAATGACATATAGAGCTCCAGAATTGTTTAATATTGATATTAATTCTGTTATTGATGAACGAATTGATGTTTGGGTAAGAACAAAGTAGCATACACATTATTGTACCCACAAAAAAATAATTAAATTCATAAACAATTTCTTCAAGTTCTTCAAATATTCTAAATTATTATTTGATAATTTTAATATCAACAATCATTGAAAAACAACTAAAAAAAGGTGGGTAAGTGGATGTTGCTCTGCTGTACAGTAGGTTACAAGTGGGTCACTGTAATGTATGGTGTTAAATTTGAATTCAATGATATAATACCATTGTATAAGAAAATCGATTCTGAGCGAAAACGGCCAGTCAGCCTATGATATTACCAAGTATATTTGATAATATTATTGTGAATAAAGTAATTTATATAGTATTGTATAACCGATTTACGTGGAACCTTGTTTTAAATTTTCAATTCTTAGCTATAAAAGTTGAACATTTTATACAATTATTACAATTATTACAATTTTTATATACAAAATAATTATTAAATTTTGTCAAAATTTGAACTTTAAATGCTTATAAAAAAAAAATGTATTTTTAATATTTTTCAACTGCATTAAATTTTCACGCTTTTTTACCCAACAAATACAATTTTATTAATGTCCGTAAACAGCTCAAAAAGAGTCAAAATATTTTCAAAATTTTATCGTGCAGAAAATGCTAATATACACTTTCAGTAAAATGTTCAAGTATCTACAGTCATTTGTTTTTTAATTACAACAAAATAAGAAAATCATTACATGAGGAATCGAGTGAATATCAAATGTTGTAAAAATATGTATTTTAAATGCTCATAAAAATTTAATTTGACTTTCTTGTAGACATTTTTTTTTTGTAATAAAAGTAAACAAACTTATGAGGAATCTTGTATTACATTTTCAAATCTTAGATTTAAAAAGAAAATTTTTTATGAATTTCTAACTCAAAATAATTTGAAAATTTGTCATTTTTACGTATTTTGTAAATATTTGAACTTTAGATGCTTATAAAAAAAAATTGTGACTGGATTTTTAATTTTTTTCGTCAGCCTTTGAAATAATAACCTAGGAGCCTTCTATTAAATTTTCAAGCTTTTTTAACCAACAAATGAAATTTTATTGATATTTATAAATCAAAAAACTAAAAAAATGGAAACTGAAAATGTCCGTAAATAAGTCAAAATATTTGCTCAAAATAAGTCAAAATATTTGGAAAATGTTATGGTGTATAGAAAATGCTAATATAAACATTCAGTCAAAATTTCATGTACCCACGGTCATTTGTTTTAGAGTTGCACCAAAAACCAAAATCAATTTTCTCAAAAACAGATTTTGCGTAAAAATTCCTGTTTTTCTTTAATTTTTCTTTTGTTTTCCGTGTCGCTTTTGAAAACTACTGGGAAATTTTTACTTTTGACCCCAAAGTACCATCTAGATTCACTTTCCTATCAGAAAAGTTACTGTTTAAGAAAATCCAAGCATTTTTACTGTCCTAAAAGGTGATGACAGACACAAAAATTAAAATTAAAATTAAAATAAAAGCACACATCATTATAAAATCAATACATTCATCGCTTTGCTCAGAATCTAAAATTTTTATATATCTACCTAAAAATTGCTCAAATTGTGTCAAAATATTTTGACAATTATAATATGTATAGAAAATACTAATATAAACATTTAGTGGGGGGGACAGAGTGGCCGAGCTGATTGAGTTTTTTGCGGTTTTTCTTCGGGCAAGTCACGGTGTCCGGAGAGAAGTGCTGCCATTCCCTACCTGGGCATGGCAGATACCTACGGGTGCCCACTAAAAAATCTGCCAAACCAAAAACACACGTGTTAAATTACCTACAATTCCTCCCCATCAAACAAAAGCAAACAGCTAATTTCCGAGCTTTATTATCTATAAAAAAAAAAAAAAAACATTTAGTGATAATTTAAAGTTCAAACCTACAGTTTTTGCTTTTTAATTATAACAAAATAAGAAAATATTTTATAAAAACTGGTTTTACATTAAAATTCACATTTTTACCTATTTTTCCCAATTATTAAGAAAATTTCTGGGAATTTTTACTTTTGACCCTCTTAAACTACCTACTTGGTTCACTTTCCTTCCACAAAGATATTGAAGTTTAAAGTTAACAATATTTTTTTTTTAGGTACTTTAAAGTAGTGTTTAGGACACAATATTATTTACCTTTTCAGTATAGTTTTTAAAAAAATCATTATTTTCAATCTACCTAATAATTAGAGGTGTTAAAATACCATTATTTTTGAATAGAATACAAAAAAATTTCACTGAAGCCGATTACAAAATGGTTCCCAACTTATAGTAAATCCGATTACAATAAACTTTGTATTATTTATTTAAAGTTTAAACCAACATAATACACATTTTTATAGTCAAATTAATATTTTATTTTTTTTTTCATTAGATGGTGCATTTTTTTTGTACTTTATAATTTAATATATTTTGATTCTAGTGTACTCTGGATTATGTAATATACAGTTATATTTGTGTTTAAATAATAATGTATTAATTTTTTTTTTTTTTTTATTATTGGTTAAGCATCAACTACATAGGTTATTAGCTTACAGGTGTTAATTTCTACATTAAATATTATATGTTATTGTACAATTCAATTTTTTTTTTAAATAAAATTATGCTATGAAAGTTTGAAAATGGACCAATTGCTTCGTACAGGTTGTCTGGGATGTTGAGATCTTTTCTGGCTTCGTTGAAGTTTGGGCAGTGGATGATGATATGCTTGATGGAGTAGTTTGTATTGCATGTTAGGCATAAGGGTGGATCTGTCTTTGCCATAAGATGTCCGTGTGTGAGTTTCGTGTGACCGATTCTGAGTCGATTGAGAATAACTTCATTTTTTCTGTTTAGTTCAGTGTATCTCGGCCAGAGTTCAACAGAGTGCTTAATTTCCTTTAATTTATTTTCCATGGTCATGTGCCACTGTGAGTTCCACAAATCAATACAGTATTTGTTTATATTTCTTTTTATATCTACGAGTGAGGAAAAAGGAATATTTTCACTGTCTGGACTATTGACTGCATTTCTAGCCGCTTCGTCTGCCTCCTCATTTCCCTTTATATTACAGTGACCTGGGGTCCATACAAATCTGATTTCTTTATTCAATTTGGAAAGAAGGTTGCTGATTGAAAGAGCCAATGGTCTGATAAGGTTTTAGATTGTAGATTTGCTAAGGCACTAGGTGAGTCCGAGCAAATATCGATTTTAGCATTATTGATATCTAGGGCAAATTGAACTCCTTTCAATAATGCTAGGTATAATGTATTAATTCTAATGAACAGTAAATTGTATTTATTAGTAATTATATTATAATGTTGTATAATACTCAACACTGCCTCATAAAAAAATGCTATTTTTATACTTTTACTGTCATTAATTTATATTATATAACAAGTAACTGCTTCATTAAACAATCTTTTGAAAGATGTAAGTTTTATAATTCTTTTATTAGGTGTCGATTTCAATAAAAAAAACTTTTATTGTTTATAAATCAAATAACAATTTTTTTTTATACATATTTCCTATTTACATAATATTATTATACCTAGTACGTTAGTGTATGACACTGATCCATGTTGTATTAGCATTTTTTATTGCTCTCAAGGCATAAATAATAAAAATATTTTGTTTTTGATCATAAAATAATACTTCTTAACCACTTTTATAAATTATAAGTTATTAATTATTAATTATTATTATATTAAATTGTTAGTTATTAATTTAACTAACATTAAACATTATTAAAGTACATTTAAAAATATAATTAAATCAAATTATGAATATACTTCTATAATATGCTGGATTTTAATAATATATATTTAAAATCCAGTGTTTTTAAACATACTAATAACGTTTAATGTATTTAGTCCTTAGGATGTTTACTGTATGCAATGCTTTATAAAAAGTCACCTTTTGACTTGGTATATGAACGTGGAGATTCTGTTGCTCTGGCTGTGATAAGTGGAAAAATTTATTTTCCACCAAATTCTAATGAAGTAATAATTTTTATAGATGACATTTAAAAATCTTTCTCTATATTATAATATTTTAAAATATTATAAATGTTTTTTTTTTTTTTTAGAGTGTCAACAGTTTAGTTAAGGTAATGCTAACAGTAGATCATTCCAAAAGACCATTTATTGATGATATACTAGAATCGGTCAAAGTTGTGGATGAAATATTTGATCAGGATTTCAATGAACATACAATTTTAAAATCAAATATTTGTAACGTTTAGAAATTATAGCTGATACATACACTTAATATAATAATAAAATAAATTGTTTATTCAGTATTCCAGCGGTTCTTAAACTTTTGATAAACACGGACCCCCTACCAATTTTCTTTCGAATACCTTTTTTTTTTTACAAAATATCTCATGTTATCATGATAAATATTTTAAACTTATTTTATACTATAAATCACATAAGTAGATAGGTACTTAAAAAAACACACATTTATAATTATTTTTATTACATATAATTTTTTATGAAAAATTCATATTTGACGTTTAAAAAGATTTTCCGAGGACCGCAGTTTAAGAACCGCTGGCGTAGTCAGTTGTGTTAAAAATATAATTTATGTTTTAATAGACATTTAGCTAAAACAAAGTTTTTTAACCAAATACTTTTATTAAATTTGTATTGAGATTTTGAAAATATTATTCAAAATTTTAAATACAGAAAAATGTGGAATTTATTATATAAAATAACTTTAATAGAATTTTTTTATTTTTTTTGAATAAAATATGTATTTATTTTTTAAGATTTAGAATGCTAAATTATTAATACATGATTCTATCATGTTCTTTAATATTTTTTATAAAATTTCAAATCATTATTTCTAAAATGTATAATAAATAATAACTACTTTAACCATGTTGAATTCAATACTCAATATTTATACATACTTTTAACTTTGAACAAATATTAGAAGATTTTTTACTATAAATTGATGCCTTTTTTTGGTCAAAGTTGTATCAATTACTTTTCAATATCAAGAGCAGACAAATATAATTTAATAAATCTGTAATATATAAGAAATATTATCTGAAATCTGACGGCTCTTAACTTTAAATTAAGAATTATGATTCTACAGTTTTGTGCAACATTTGGTCATCTATAAAACCCCCCTCTACTCTAGGTTGTAAAAAAAAAAAAATAATGTATTTCCTGCACACATGATTCTATAATAGTTGCTTATGAATTACTTATAATCGTTTTCTACAAGACAATGACGGATTGTAATTAGCATACCGTTTTAAATACGAATTAAATGTTACACGTCACAATAAGCATAACGTATATCTACTACGCGTTGTAAACGAGATTTCATTAGAAACGACTTGATAATAATGTGGTCTTTTACGACGTGTTTTTTTTTAATGAAATAGACTACTAGTTTACCACTATTTGCCTTATTCACCTTTGACGGACGTTTGTTGAACTAATAAATGTTCAATACCTAATGCGTGATGGTACATTATGACGTGTGTCGTTTGTGTTTTGCAACGCAATATGGTAGATTATATAATATATGGATTACGGCCTCAACAATTAGGACAATACATTATTGTTTTTACTGTAAAATTTATGATTTTTAATAAGAAAAATATAAATTCATAAAAATACACTCCCTGATGAACATTGTGATTTTATATTACATTATTAGCATATTATACCATATGCCAATGCTAAACTGACAACTGTTAATAGTTTAATACAACCAATCATAAGTACCTATTCCGTATTCGTTAAGATAAAATGTTTAATCGTGATTGAAAATAATAATTTTCAAAGCAGGCCGTTTACAGATTACAAGTTAATGTGTCACAGTAGCTCGATAAATTTCTGCTAGATTCGTAACTATTAGATATACATTATTTATTAGACCATAAATTCATAATAATATAATTAAATAAAAACAATTCCAATATTGCTGATATTAATATTGACGCCATCGCATAAAAATTACTCAAATTAGGAAATTAATAATGGGTAATAAATTATGGGCTATTAGGCTTGACGTATGGTTATGGTATATTGGTATAACGTATTTTAAATTTTAATGATTCTATTATTCTAATATGAGTAAATATGACGGGAGTAAAAGAGAAAACCCGCCTGATTGCCTGAAAAACGATTGATCTGCCCAGTGCCCGATTACAGTGTGTCCCGGGTCGGGGCAACCGGGCCACGTTGCCGACACTGTCAGCTGTCCGCCGTGATAAGAACCACTGTGGCCAATTTACCTGCCACATTTCCCGTTGCGGTGGCGTGAGTTGTCGGGTTCTCCTGTCAACCAGTTCCGGGCAATGTGTTAACTGACTGCTTAAGCCACCATCGCTCGTTCGTGTTCCACACTTTTTAACTTTTATCGAATACCGAAAATTTACTATCGCTCCCGTACGGGTTATTCTTCCCATACGTTGACATCGAGTAATAATAATAATAGTTACAATATATACGTCAGTGGTCAGTCGTTTCCTCGTTTTTGAATCGCCGTCACAAATTTATCCCAAGAACAAATTTAATTTAGAAGATATTCGTTTCGCTTTAAACTGCCGGCGCCGACGTCAGACCAAACACATTAATATTACTGTAATTACCGTGTTGTAACACGCCCGCATCAAGGCGTTACGAATAAATCTCGCTCACGTCGAAAAACTCAACTACAGTTATTATTGTTCGCAATGTAAGCATTTTATTTCGTTATCATAACATAATATATAACATTATTACATTATTATTGTTACTTCTTTCGATTGTTATTTTATATAATATAATACCCATTTTGTATTATGTTGATATTGTTCGCGTAGTTATTATTATTATCAACGGATGAATGATAATTTTAGTTTTATTACTACCGACGGACGACGACGATTTGTTCAATTTGTTGTATTATAATTTGTAATGTGTAGACGTCTCGATTTACTTTCGTATTTGGATTTCTTGACCTTCTCACTTAATTGGGTGGTTGCTATCCCCCCCATCTGGAGTATAGCCAATGCATTGATAATAATTTTGTATGATTGTGAAATGAATAAAAAGAATATATCAGCTTATTGTGGTATATCTTAAGGCTAACTGTACAATTTTATTGTAACACTAAGTCATTGAGTAATGACTTATTATTTAGGTGTTGAGATTAATGAAAAATATGATCATGTCAAAGACATCTTTTGCACACAGTTGTGTTGTATTTTATACTATGTATTATTCACAGACCGATTGTTTATAGTTTGCTAAAACTAGTTAGATGAATAAAATTGAGATACAGGTAGTGATTAAGAGGTGTCAGTTGTTTGAATACCTAATATTTTCAAATGTACTAAGCTTTGTATAATATTAATAATAAAATAATCTGATGATTTTACAGTTATTACACGTATCTGTCAACTAAAGTATTAAATCAAGGAATATACCTATTTTATTTGTATTTTAGTGGTATTTTTTCGACATCAGACAAGTTTAAAACAAAATTACATTACCTATGTCATTTTTATTACATATATCAATAATTATAAAGAAATCAATGCATCTTATATATTTAGTACAGGCAGTACAGCCGTAATATTTTTGAGCAAAACAACATAATATACAAGTTTTGTTAACTTTTAGGGCCGTTCTTACAATGTCCAGTAAAGTGTCTGTTAACGCTAACCGACTGATAACAGATTTTATTACCGGTAGAATTCGGTCAGTAACTTTAACCGGACTTTGTAAGAACGGCCCTTAATTAGGTATGTATACAAAGTTACTGACTCTAAGTCAAATATGTAAAATTATAAAAATCGACAAATTTATAAAAAAATCTTTGGTCAAAAATAGACGCAATAGTGTGTGTGCGGTGTACCTCAAATCTCAATGGCTCAAAATGTGCTAAATACAATGCACTTAATAAGGACCGTACACAATTGTATTGCACCCCTTCTATTTCATTACCAAAAACATAATAGGTATATACACTATCACAGTAGTTGTGTAAAATTATCTTTAGGTAGTCTGGCACTAAATTATAATATTTATAATCAAGAATAAGGGAAGTAATTAGGATAGATAATCATTGGTAAAGAGTAATAATAAGTAATAACTATAATGATAACACATCATTTACCAGCTGCATTTTAGATCTATATGATTATTTAATATTTAGATACCTTATAATTAAATATTAATTAACATGATAAATGATAATAACTTGCCTATATTAGTATATTAATAATTTGATGTCACAATATTAGACTTTAACATCAAAAGATATTTTACTTTTTAGTGCAACCTAAAAGAATATTTTATGAGTTTAGAATTTAAAATACTTGAATATTTAAAGTAAAAATATGATTGAAATATTAGAAATATACCTAAAACGTAACACTCAGTCTCAAACATTTAATGTCGCTTCAGTATGTACTGAACTTTTTTCATAACTTATTTTAAATAATAATGATAACTTATAATAGGTAATTAATTAAGTAATTAACAACAAATAATTGGCTATCTAATAAAAATAAACTCTTCAACATTGTTAAACATTTAATTGTGAATTCAGTATTGATATTTCACCGTACATATACATTATATCTTGAAGTACCTAACTAATGAACTTTTTATCTAAACACATAATAAGTTATACCCTAACATTTTATTTTAAAATTGTACTTATCCAATAATGCATTTATTTGTTATTATTTGTTCATACCGATTGTTATACTTATCTTAACACTTTGTGTATACTGGGGTGTATACTTCATGCTTGTCTTAGATATATTAATCAGCAACTCAAGTTCAAATTAAATTTTAATCGAGTAATACTATACCCAAATAAAATCTTGTTTTACGAGGGTAATTTGTCATGTTATTATTTATGGCTTTGAAAGATGTAAAGTACTGTAATATACAATATAGTATAATATTACAATATTTACATTATTTTTCAAATAGCAAATTAAATATTATACTATATTACCTCCCATGTTACCAGGTCTAGGATTTTGCATTGTTTTTTTACGATCTCTAAGACAGCATATTATATACAAAATTTGATTCAGACATCAAGGATTTAAAAATAGTAAATTGTATGTTGTAGTTTTCTGATAGTGTTAAGTGCAATTTATTAATTTATATAGCATCTCTTGCAGTTTTATTAAATCTTGATTATTTTTTGTTGTTTCTATTTTGTAATTACCTACATATAGAAACAATTTTTAAACTACATTTCCTCAGTAGTAACTGGTTATATATTTTGCATTCATACTCTTATTATATAAAGATAGTAGATTATAGAAAGTTTTAATTTTTTGAATGTTTACTTATTTTTGTGTACATATATTATGAAACATAAAATTATAATACAACATTTTTTTTATTATTTCTTTTTATTAGGTAATTTTTTGGTGTAGATACATTTTTAGGTGATTAAAATCCTAGCTCTTGTAATAAATATATAATAATAGATATTGGATAGTAATTTATCATTTATTGTAAGTATACTAGGAAGGTGTCGATCAGGGGCGGACTAACGTTCCACCTAGGCCTGGCAAAAATTTAGGCATTAACTTTTAAATATTTTATTTTTAACTCAAAATTGGGTCAAATTTTCAGTTTCCCTGGTGCCAATTTTTATTCTCAGTCCGCCCCTGGTACCTATATATTCAAATATACCTAGGTAGTTACAAAAAATATTTATACTATACTCAAAATGGTTCAATGTTTATTGAAAGTAACTTGTAGATTTGAAGTACAAGTTGATAATTTTGGTTTTCTTACAATAATTATATGATTACAAGATAAATGGAGAAAACATTAATACAAAAAAAGGAGTTTGTTTTATTGTGTAAATCGATTTATATTATTTTGCTTTTATTCCTTAGCAAAGAAAAAATTATGAAATGTATTAATGGATTATTTTATTATTTACTTTCTAATAAATAAAAAGAACATATTATTTTAATCATTGAACTACATTTTTTCATGTAGCTAGAGGTGTCTAATTAATTTAAACTTTTTCAGTAGAAAATTTGTGGTTAGTCTTATACCTAGGTATGATGGTACATTGGTGCCTACTTTTTTTTTATATAGTTACGTATACAATTATAACTTTACTATAAAATAATTTAAAACCATTATTGATAACTAATAATGTATTTAAAAAAAAAATTTAGTAGGTATAAACTTATTTTACAAAATTGTATTATCTAGCCCATTAAAACATAAATATTTTTTGTTATTATTTTATTTTGTTTATACAAATAATAGAATGAGTTGTATTATTAATTTATTTTAATTTTATCTATCTAAGACAATGTAACTTGCAACACAAAAATATTGCAAATTCTTCAACAATTCTTGACTGTCTATTAAAATATACAGTATATAATTATAGAGGTTACTAATTTGAATTGTAAAATTTGTATCCCTTGTGTGATCCTCCTCGTGTAGTATAATTGTTATTTCATTAAATTCGGCAAGTATTAAATTTTCTGAATTGGCAGTTGTTTAACCAGATATTTATGAATTTAAAATTAAAATATTTATATTAATATATTAGGATAAATATAACAGTTTTACATTAATCGATAAAAATATAATAGTCTCAATTATATTTTTTCTCGGTCAATTTAAGTGTTTTTATAAAATTATAATTATTTGGCTACAAAGCCATAAGCTTGTTCAATAATAAAATAATTCTTAAAAGAAATTTATAGTTAATATTAATCAAAATTAAGTTATTAGATTCTAAGTGGAACGATGAATGTATTGATTTTACAATGATGTGTGTCTGTGTACACGATAAGTAGTCAATGTGAATATTTTTGGTACATTGGGGAGGTAAAAATTTAAAATTCCCAATAGTTTTCAAAAGCACAGAGAAAAACAACATAAAAATTAAGGAAAAACGGGAATTTTTACACAAAATCGATTTTGGTTTTTGATGTAACTCTAAAACAAATTAACAATACATGAAATTTTCACTAGTCGTTTATATTTGCATTTTCTATACACGTTAAAATTTTCAAAATATTTTGATTTGTTTTGAACTGTTAAGGAACTTTTTCTTTTTCCAATTGTATTAGTCTTTTTTTTATCAATGTCAATAAAACTTTATTTGTTGGGTCACAAAGCTTGAAAATTTAATACAAGAGTCCTACTATATTGTTACAATGACATTTGAAAAATATTAAAAATCCTTAGTCACAGTTTTCATTTTTAAGCATTTAAAGTTAAAATCTTGACAAAATACTGAAAAATCACGAAAATTAGCAAAGTTGGGAGCATGAATTGAGAATTCATGAAAAATGTTCTTTTTAAATCTAAGATTTGAAAATGTAATACAATATTCCTCAAAAGTTTGTCTACCTTTAGCAAAAAAAAAATATCTATAAGCAAATCAAATTAAAATTTTATGAGCATTTGAAATTCATATTTTTACAATATTAGATATTCACTTGATTTCTTATGTAGCAGCTTTTTATTTTATTGTTATTCAAAAACGAATAACTGTAGATCCATGAAAATTTTACTGAATGTTTATATTTTCAAATTCTATACACCATACAATTTTGAAAATATTTTAACTCTTTTTGGGATGTAGGTATATGAACATTGTCAGTTTTTAATTTTTTTTTTATAAATATCAATATAATTTTATTTTTTGGGTAAAAGAGCGTGATATTTTAATGCAAGACTCCTGATATATTGTTACAATAGTAGTTGTAAAATATTAAAAATACATTGGCACAATTTTTTTTATAAGCATTTAAAGTTCGAATATTGACAAAATGTATCAAATTTAAAATTTAATAATTATTTTGTAGTTTTAAAATTTAAAACAAGGTTCCACCATAAATAGGTAATAGATAAATTACTTTATTCAAAATAATATCATCAAATATACTTAGTAATATCATAGGCTGACTGACAGTTTTCGCTCAGAATCTTTTCTTATACAATAGTATTATATCATTGAATTCAAATGTAACACCATCCATTACAGTGACCCACTTGTAACCTACTGTACAACTGAGCGACATCCACTTACCAACTTTTTTGTAATTTAATTATATATAACACACTTGAAAATATATTATATTATAACTATTCTGATCTTTCTAAAAAAAAACCTTAACGTACTATTTCAAAGTTGTTCCAAATACTCCTCAATCCTCATAGATCTAATTTTTTTTTTCGGCCATGGAGATCATCTTATATTTCCACTCTCAAATATTCACGAATATTTCCACACATTTTAAGGGGATTCGATACCGTGTTTTTCTGTTTATGTCTAACACACGCGTGACATAGTATTTTAGACGTGTTTTTTGCCAAACATACCAATTGATCTAATGAAGCGATAAGAATTCTAAAAACAAATTTGAATTAGTCGTTAAGTCTACTTGAAATCGACTTTCACACATTTTTGATTTTAACTTTTCCGAAAATTTAAATATAACAATTTTTAAATACTCTTTTTTTAATATGATATTTTTAGGAATTTGGGGGACTTGATGACAAATTCAAATCTGTTTTCAGAATTCTTATCGCTTCATTAGATCAATTGGTATGTTTGGCAAAAAACACTTCTAAAATACTATGTCACGCGCGTGTTAGACAAAAACAGAAAATCACGGTACCGAATCCCCTTAACACACCTTACTAAGCGTCCAACATATCGCTCATTTTTAATTTTTGTCTGAGCACACATTGTATTTTAATGTTCCTGGTTTCTGTGGAGTATCATTTTAATCTCACATATTTTTTTTTACATTAACGAATTAATTATAATTTAAATTATATCAAAATTAAATAAATGAAATTACAATTTATATATTATAATCATATTTCAAGATTATGTTCCCGCCTATCGTCTTTGAATAGCTCACTGTAATGGATGGGCAGGGCCCCTACAAAAAAAGGGGTTGGACCTTAAATACAGGTCCACAGAGGTCTGTTGAATGTTGAAATTAATTTGTAATTTTTGAAATTTTGATAGGAATACTTATATTAAATAATATTATGATATAATATTAACTATTAAGAGGACGTGATACTCGCATATGTTGTCTCTGTCTTACAAGTGCGTAACATAGCAAATTTTACGCTCAGCAAAACACGGGTAGCTCCGTTAATTTAAAAATTAGAGTGAATTGACCTTATAAAATCTAAAGGTAAGAATATTATCTAGGCAACCTTATGGGCTTTTTAGTATATTTTAATTTTAAAGCGAGTTATGAGTATTTTAAGATGTATAAAAATTACAATTTTAAAATACTCATAACTCGCTTTAAAATTAAAATATAATAAAAAGCCCATGAGGTTGCCTAGATAATAATCTTACCTTTAGATTTTATAATAGGTCAATTTGCTATGTTACGCACTTGTAACACGGAGACAACACATGCGGGTATCACGTCCTCTCAAGTCATTTTGTTATTTTAAATAATCCATTTCGGCAAAATGTGACTATGTACATATTTTTGATTTTGTCCAAAAACGTTATTGCTTAAATATTCCCATTTTTCCCAATAATTAAAATAGTAGTTGGAAATTTATTATATCTTTGCCACCTCTCCCCCCCCCCCCCACCAAAAAAAACTACCACCTAGATAGTTTGCTACTATGAACCACCCTCAATATTGAAGATAGAAGCACTTTTTTTCTCCGACAATTGTTGACGGGCACTTACAAAAAACATCATTGTAAACCAAAACATGTATCGCTTAAAATCTAAAAAAATATTATTAAAACGTAATAAAATAATAAAAAAAATTGATTATGTACTAACAACTAATATCTATTATATGTCACACAATTTAGCGTTGTTACACGTATTTATACTCGTATTTATCTTAAAGATTTTCTGGCAGAGTTGTTGAGCGCCTGGACATTTATAAAATGAATAAAAAAGAATGTATATGGTGCTTATATAATTTTAAAACTGTACGTAGTTTTTCAAAAGTTTTTTTTGGTTACTAAAATTAGCCATACATCTGGTATAATTTCGAGTTGACTTCAGCATATTGCATATCCCTCTATTTATTGTAAATTCAACACGTAGGTAAATTGTGTTATACATTTTTCAAATAATTGTGTCAGACGTCAGTAGAAAAGTTTTTGCATTATTTTACTTATTATACTTGTGAATATTATCATGATCAACAAATACATTTAAGCTCATTATAAGATTTCGAAAATATATATTTATTTTTTAAATTTTGGTGTAAGTTACCTACTATTTTAAGAGGACGCCACAACGGTCATAATATTCTATTGTTTTCTCCGTCATATTATATTTAGATACAAGCAAATTAGCGTCCAGTAGACCCAATTTTGTGTAATTAGATTTAATATTAGAATGTACTGACTTACTGTCAAACTTATAGGTACGAACATGATCCGTATTCATAAGTTGGATTTGCTTACAATATTTCATCTTTTTAAGCAAATTATACCTAATGCTTTAATGGAGTACCTATTTACAATAAAAAATGGTATTAAAACTTCCTAAAAAACCAACGTATAATTACAGTTAAATAGTTTAATATGTTCTTACCTTTTACCTTAAAGTTTGATAATAGATAAATTCACTTTGACAACACAAAATTGGTGCTACTGCTCGCTAACCTAAATTTGGTATGTTAGTACTAGTTAAAAAAAAATAGTAAGAGTAGTAAGACGAAGAACCCCACATACGTATTGTAGAGAATCTGTTATTCAAACTTGTAAGTTATTATGAAATTAATCTATTCCGGTCATTTTATTGTGAACGTTTAAAATGTTGATCAAATTTTTGGTATAATAATTCAATATTATTATTAGTTTTTATTTATTTTAGACAGTTTAATACAATTTGCATTTTATTATTCCGTGAAAATTGATTTTATTTAGCTAAATATCTAATCAGGAGATTAGCTGTCAAAGTTTCTCATGAGTGTATACTGTATAGGATGTTAATAACTTTAATAACTTTTGAATACCAATTCTGAGTTTCTAGAAAATTATCCCGATGAGAGTTAATGTCATCGTTTTTTAACAAAACTGTATTGTTATCTCTTTTTGGTTATTAATGTATTCAATATTGTATCAAATATTAATCTATATCATATTATATATGTGTACATAGTCAATAGTAATTAGCTGTAATAATATGTTAGTAAAAAATGATGATTTTTCTAAACATAAAATATTAATTAGGAATATTAAGACTAATTATTTGTTGAAATTTGTAATTATAATTATAATTATAGGTACTTGTAGCTTATATTAAGATTTAATTGATTTATATTTTATTAATAAGAAGTACCTAATAATCATCAACTTAAATATACTTTTGTATCGGTGTTTGATTTAAAGTATTAAATTAATTACAATACTATTTTTATTCCATTGTGTATAAAGTGATTTGGTTATTACTTCTTATTATTGCTACAACAAGACATACACATGAACTGGTTTACTATTTATAATATTGTAATATGGGAAAAGTCGACCGTAGTCAAATTACACCATATGTATATTATACACTACTACAGATGTTACACACGACGTACCTTGTGGTTCGTAAATAATTTAATTATTGGGTTTAATATCAATAATACGTCAGACAGTAATGCGTATATACATTATAAATACGAATTGATGGACTGATACCAGCAGGGTTAGGGTTTATCAATGTCAAGGAGTCCTTGGAGTAACTTTAGTTAATTTATAAGTATCTATTTCTCACACTTGTACTTTAAACACTTCAACATTTAAAATTAAATAAACTTTTTTGCAGTCGACTAATTAGATATTTATGTATTTTTGAATTGGTTATTAGTTATTACCTATAACTTATTATTTATTATATTATAATATTATAATATAGTTGAATTATTTTGAGTTTTGAATCGTAGAGTGAAACTATAGTAACATCAATAGTATGTTTGTACAATTGTACTCGTTGATGTATGTTGACCTTATTATTGATTCAGTATAAATACATTTGTTAGCTTTTCGCATGAAATACTCATATACTTAGGGCTGTTCTTACAATATCCGGTTAAAGTTAACCGGCCGAATTCTGCCAGTAATAAAATCTGTTATCAGTCGGTTAGCGTTAATTGTACTCCTGTTCATTAGTATTATTCGATATCAGTTGTATTGCGACAAATATAATACATAAATAGATAATTCGTTAATCCGTGTTTTGTCCATGTCCTTACATCATATTGTTTACTTTTTCATGTTGACACGTTTTACTTTCACTTTTATCGTTGTTTAATTTATAACTTAAGTGAAATCAGTAAATTAACTTTAATAACAATTCTTTATTAGTTGGGTATCCATTATTGTATTGCCTAAACAGAGAATAAATTCAATTTTGTGATAATATGTGTCTTTAATCGGTAAAAATATATAATGTAATTAAAAATAAATTTATTAGGTATTTATTTTATTAAGTTAGCTTAATTCATTTTACCGAAACTGCTTTAAATAAGTTGTAAATGAACTGTATTGAAAATATATAGTAATTTTATATCGTGTTTTTAATGCAAATATATAATAAATGTGAAATATTTTTAAAATATCTACGTGAGGTATGTGGGACAGGTATTTACAAATAATATATAGCGTGGCATTCGTTCTTAGCGCCTAATATTATTATTTATTACGTTTCTCCTAAAAGCCATATATATAAATTTCCTATTTTAATAACTTATGAAAAATATGACCTTGTTTTTCAACAAGGTCGAAAGAAAAGTATCTAGTACATGCCCGTTATTAGTTTCCTGCTTATTTATAAGTTAAGTCTAACCAGATTCTTACTTGTGGAAAAACTTGTAATACTACATATTATGACATGACTAGTTTTTACAGGCTCAAAATTTGGTTGGATGATACGAAATAATATACCTGCATGTATATACTTGTATTCGTCGATATAGGTATTACTTATATACTACCTATAGTTTTATATTAATTATAGTCTAATTTTGTATTATGATGACAACCTTCAGCTATTAGTTGCAAGCAACTGAGTCTTACTGGTAGTTGGCCTTTGTACTTATTAACTAAATAAATACGCAACACATCCAGCATCTCAAATACAAAACAGTTAAACTTTTTTAAAATTTTTTAATCTTTAACTGTTTAGGTAAAATATTTAATTAATTATGACAAAGGAAGTACTGTTATTTTTAATTAATTTCCTTCGTTAACTTTTAATTAAAACCTTATTAATATTGGATACATAATTGATTACAACTTATATCCATACATTTTTACTCTTGTTAAGTTAAAGTTGTGTACAGCACATTTTAAATATTTTTTTAAATAGGTATAAATGCTAATGTAGGTATACCTATCATTAAAAACATTGATTTTTGTTTTAATAGATATTAAAATGCTGTTATTTTGATCTCACATTCTCACGTCCGTGGTTTTATCGTTTACTGTATAGTACACATGTTTGATAAAATATTAATACTATTATTGAAACTAATTAGGTAGATACTAGGTAGCTACCTAGGTATTAGGTAGCTACGGCACCTAGTTTGAATAAAATAAATAGCTATATCATATTCGTAGGGACATAAGTATTTAAAACTTGCTCATACATTTAAATTGTATAAGTTAATACAAATGAAAAAAATATCTTCGCCAATCTAGAAATCTAAAAACGTCTGTAGAAAATCGTAAATACAACACTGTTCATTATTATACAATTTTAATATATATTTTTTCACACACGAATTCTGTAATAGTATAATATAAATATTCTTATAGATAAAATGTATTTTTAACTTTGAAGCTCATACTAATTTGTAATAATTACTAATTACTGCCCTGTAGAATGTCGTGTATCACATTTTTTCCTTCCAAGTAAGAAATATTACTAATACTTAGATCACGTTTTATTCTTGTTAAAATCCTTTTTTATTTCAAGAGTTAGTAGTGTATACAAATAACGGAACTTTAATAATTATTTTGTACAATCATATTTTAAGAACATTTTGATTTGAATATAAATATGTTTTATTATTTACCCGAAGATTTGCTATCTACAGTTTTTTTATGATCAATTGACCCAACAAAACAGGCTTCTCAGTTTTTAATCATTATTATCTATACCGGTCTAAGTCAATAGGTTATAATATTGCTTTGGATATTGTTGCGACCTTGGTCACGTAAGAAAGGGCGAGCTTAATAACTTTCTCCGATCGTGTTAGTTGTGTTCGCGCTATCGACGGTGTTCACTGTTCGCCTCTGGCTTAGTCGTGAATTGTAATTATTAACTAAATACCGTGTTTTCATAAAAACACAGTCAATATATTTTAAAGATTTCGCTGATCAGAGTCGGCTCATTATCAACATAAACACTATAGTGACGGTAATTTACTTTTTATAAGTTTTTTTTCTGATTTAGGTATATTATTTGAATTGTATAACGTTTAGTTTGTTTGATACATATTATGTTTAATATATATATATATTTTTCGTAATTTTAAGTTGGTATGAAAATTAAACGATACTATAGTGCAGGGCTTGAAACCGTAAATATTATTTTTCTATTTCGGTTTCAGTTATTGGTATTTATTTTTTCCTATTTTAATTTCGGTTTCGGATATCGGTATTTATTTTTTCTGATTTCGTTTTTGGTTTTGAATTTTTTTCAATTTGGGTTTTAATTAGGTATCGGTATTCAAAATCGGTTTCAAGTCCTGAGTGTATCCATCCAGGTACCCATCCTAATTTTCTGTAATTTTCGGAAAATAATTATCATATAGGAGTAGTAATGGAAAAAATGTAATTAATATCGAGAAGCAAAAAATACCAGTGCTTTCAAGATTAGTCAACTAAGGATTTAAGATCTAAGTCATGCCCTAAGTAGGCCCGCCCTCCAGAACTAAAACTTAAAGTAATAACTGATTACAATTACTAAACATTCCGGTTGAATACCAATTAGATATCTACAATGTTGACGTTTTGTGTATTACCCATAATTGTTTGTTGATAATATTGTCTTGAAATATAATGACATCGATGACGGCTTCGTTTTTTTCATCATTATTATGTATAGTATATTTTTTTAGTTTATTTAAACAAAATAGTATATTTACGATCTGTAATATTTGTTATACAATAAGTTAATTTTATAACTTATAAGATTAAAATAACAACATGAAAATCACATGAAGGGGAGGCCCACCATTGTAGAAACCCTCTGACTTGGGGAATTACCTATTATATTATAAATTTTAATCTAACATATTAATTTTGTTACAAATTGTTAGTTTTAAAAATTGTGACATCGGATATTCATATTTTGATATTTTTTAAATGGCTCAAAGTATAATATAATCATAGATTTAATAAAAACAATTAGTTTCAACTATATTTATCAATGACATCTCTAATAAAACAATTTTATTTTAAATAATGAAAGTACACGATACGTCCTGTTATAAGGTTCAGTCGCTTATAAGACACAAAATAGCATGAAACGGTCCCGAAATATCCAATTACATTAAAAAAAGTCAGTTATAAGACTCTCCACTTTGGTTGTAAAACTCATATTTCACAAAAAAATGATTGTTATAAAATGTAGACATTTTTGGTAAAATAAATTTATGTTATTTAGTGTGTTATTTGTGTTATAGTGGTTTGATAATATAATATTTAATGTAATATTGTTTTAAATGATTTGATTTCTCAGTACCAAAATAAGGCAAATTATATATTATTATAAGTACTTTAGTAAATGAAGTAAACAAAAAAATATCATCTGTATCTGAATGTATTTACAAATATATATATATTTTATAACGATACAATAATTACAATCAATTACTTAAACAAGAATTTCATATAATAACTTTATACAATATTGTGTTAGTACATAAATTGTATATCCACTTATTTGAGAGAGTATATAAAATGTATTGATGAACAATAGAAAATCATGGAAACTACATAAATTGTGTTTTATAATATTTATTTTAAAGGCGCGTTCTATTTATATTATTTTTAACGAGTTGTTAATTAATCAATTAAGCATGAATTAAATTGATATATTTAGAATATTCTAATATATTATGTTCATTGATTTGTGCAATATCCTTTTACGTCATACATGATTTATCCTTGTTTCAAACTACAGTCAATATCTAATTTGATGTATAAATTCAAAATATAATATTAGAATAATGGGATATAAAATAAATATTAAGAATCAATGATGAATAACAATTGTTGATATTCACTTTTGCCTAACAGATCATATTATTATATATTTTATTAATTTATTCCTAATATGGATCTTATATATTATATAGAAGTCTGATATATATTTTTAAGAACAATATATAATATTTAAGGTCGTTCAAGTTTACTTATAAGTGAAGTTGACCTTTAATGACCCCTGGTTATCTACATTTTTTATGTACGCCTATATTTTTTTAATACTATAAAAATTGATAGAATAAATTGCTCAATAGTCACTTATAAATTGATGAGTAATTTTTTTGTTTTAATATTTAATGTTTTAAAAAAAAAATGTATTTAACTAAACTTATATCAATTAAAAATTCGGCTTATATTACTATTGGTATCAGTTAATTCTACTACGAACATAAAGCACACTTGATGTCGTGATCTGTTATAAGAAAATTTATAGTAAGAGGTGAACACAGCTCTGCTGTACAGTAGGGTACAAGTGGGCAGAGTTGGTGTATTTTTAAACAGTATATTTTAATAGTTAAAAATTCAAACAATTTGTTTTGTTTAAAACATCGTTTTGAATAGAAAAAAACGGTTCAAAACAAAAAATACAGTTTTTTTTAAAAAAAACACGAAATTCGCTTGGATTTTACATTTTTTTAAACAATTAACAAATGTTTAAAATTTATGTATTAAACATGTTTAAAATATTGTGTTTTAAACATAAAAACCCTGCAAGTGGGTCACTATAATGGATGGTGTTTAATTTGAATTAAATGATTATATTATCATTGTGTTCGAAAAACGATTCTAAGCGGAGGCAGTCAGCCTATATATTGAGTATATTATAATATTCTTAAATTGCAACAAAATAGCTAAAATTGTTATTCTTCATTTAAATATCTAATTTCGTCCAAATTTAATCTTGAAACAGCGATTAAAAAAATGTGGTTACATATTTTTTTAGTTTTGTGGTTACAGAATGAATTACTTCCGTGAAACCTTATTCTTAATTCTAAATTTGTCAAAATTTGAACTTCAAATGCTCATAAAAATTTTATTTCACTTTCCTGTAGACAAGCTTATGAGAAATCTTGTATTACATTTTCATGAATTTCTAACTCAAAATAATTTGCAATTTTGTGATTTTTATTAATTTTGTCAAAATTCGATCTTCAGGCGCTCTCAAAAAATTATTGTAACTTAAGCTCAATTTTTTTTAATTTCCACTAAAAATCACTGACGATGAACCTTGTAATAAATTTTTCTCGACATTAGTTTAAAATAAACTAATAATAATCGACAATTTCATATACCTATAAATAGCTCAATAAAGGTAAAAATAGTTTTATGATGTTTAGAAAATGTTAATATTATTAATATTAAGTGAAAATGTCACGTATCTATACGTTCATTTTTTTTATGGTTATACCAAAAACCAAAATCAATTTTGTGGAAAACCGATTTTGCTTAAAAATTCCGGGTTATCCTTAATTTCAGATTCTAAGTGAAAAAATGAATGTATTGATTTTAAAATGATGTGTTTTTTTTATTTTATTTTTTTTTTATGTGTCTGTCATCGCCTTTAAGAACAGTAAAAATGTTTAGATTTTCTTCAACGGTATCTTTTCTGATAAAAATGTGAATCTAGTAGCTACTCTGAGAAGTAAAAAAATTAAAAAATCCTAATCATTTTCAAAACGCCGTGGAAAACAAAATAAAAATTAAGGAAAACAGTCATTTTAACAAATCGACTCTGGGATTTTGGTGTAACTAAAATAAATTACCGTAGATATATGAAATTTTAACTAAATGTTTATATCCTATACACCATAAGATTTTCAAAATATGTTAACTTGTTTTGTTCAGTTTACGGACATTTTTAGTTTCCAGTTTTTTTTCTATGAATGTCAATAAAATTTTATTTTTTGAGTAAAAAAGCATTTATTTAACATATTATTTAATACAAGGCTTCTAAAATATTGTTACAATGATATTTGAAAAAAAATTATAAATCCATTCACAATTTTTTTATATGCATTTGAAGTTCAAATCTTGACAAAATACGTAAAAATCACGAAAATGTGTGAATTATTTTGGGATCATAATTCATATTAATTAAAATAAAAACAGTAATTTTGACAAATCGATTTTGGTTTTGGTGTACCTAAAACAAATTACCGTGGATATATGAAATGTTTACTAAATGTTTATATTCTATACACCATGATGTCCATTAGATTTTCAAAATATTTTGACTTTTTTCGAACTGTTTATGGACATTTTCAATTTTTTAAGTTTTTTTTTTCTATAAATGTGAATAAAATTGTTTTGTAATGTAATATTATTATAATTATTTATGTAATTTACTAATTACCTAAATTTTATATTATTTCAGTTGATTCATAATGTCAGCCAAAGCAATAAGTGAAGCAACCGGAAAAGATATCATAAACAGAAATTTAGCTCCATTAACATCTGCTGTGAAATGCCGGTTTGCTTCAGTTAATGAAAGCACAAAATGGGAAGACCTCGTGCTGGATAACCCATGGCTTAAAGCTGAAGTATTCATTTTAAATATTTTATTTTTAATTAATATTTATAATATTTTATAAACATTTTTAATTTTTAGAGCTTAGTTGCAAAACCTGATCAATTGATCAAACGTCGTGGTAAATTAGGATTGATCAAAGTAAAAACTGACTATTCTGGAGCTAAACAATGGATTCTAGAGCGTTTGGGAAAAGACCAACAAATTGGTCGGGCCAATGGAAAATTGAAAAATTTTATTATCGAACCATTTATTCCTCACAAAGCTGTATGTATAATTTATGTTTGTTTCTTTAAAACAAATTAATATATCTAAAGAATTTTTATGTATAGGATGAAGAAGCATATGTATGCATCTACTCTCATCGTCATGCTGATACAATTCTTTTCCATCATGAGGGTGGTGTAGACATTGGAGATGTTGATGCTAAAGCATTAAAACTTGAAGTACCAATTGGACAAAGTGTAACAGAGGAACAAATCTTGGAAAAGCTATTGACCAAAGTCAGCCCAGCCAAACAAAAGTAAAATCATTGTAAAATAACAACTAATACATTTTTATAATTCATAAAAATTAATTTATTTTAGAACCATTGCAACATTTATAGTTGCTTTATACAAAATGTATGTTAACCTGTACTTCACATATTTGGAAATCAATCCATTAGTAGTAACAGATAGTGCTATATACATCTTGGATTTGGCTGCAAAAATTGATTCTACTGCTGATTTTATTTGTCGTGCATCTTGGGGTGAAATTGAATACCCACCACCATTTGGACGGGATGCTTTCCCAGAAGAAGCATACATTGCAGATTTAGATGCTAAAAGTGGAGCTTCACTGAAAGTAAATCATAAAAAAATTAGTATTTTTGCCTTTTGGTTATATTCATTTCAACTTATAAAGATTTTTCAAATAATTTCAAATTGTTTTTTGTTTTATTTAGTTAACAATTTTAAACAAAAAAGGACGTATCTGGACAATGGTTGCTGGCGGTGGTGCCTCTGTTATTTATGCTGATACCATTTGTGATTATGGTGGTGCTAGCGAATTAGCCAATTATGGAGAATACAGTGGTGCTCCATCAGAACAACAAACTTACGAGTATGCAAAAACCATTTTGAGTTTAATGACTCAAGAAAAACATCCCGATGGTAAAGTTTTAATTACTGGAGGTGGTATTGCCAATTTCACCAATGTAGCAGCAACATTCAAAGGTATTGTCACAGCTTTGACAGAATACCAGACTAAAATTTTAGATCACAATATCACAATATACGTTCGTCGTGCTGGTCCCAATTACCAAGAAGGTCTTAGAATTATAAGGGAAGTAGGAAAGACTTTACGTATTCCCATTTATGTATTTGGACCAGAAACCCACATGACAGCTATTGTTGGGTATGCTCTGGGTAAAAAACCAATACCAAAAGAAACTGAACAAGAATCTGTAACAGCCAATTTTCTCTTGCCTGGTGGACAGGTAAGATAATACACTTATTATACAATTAAATTAATTGTTAGTATTACAAAAAAAAATGTTTAGGACTCAAATTCTGTGAATGCACAACAAGAAGTTGTTGATGGTTCTAAAAGTGGTGCCACAAGCCCAACAGTAACATCAACTGTACGACCTAAGATAACTTCAACGGCTCCTTCTGTAAAACCTTTGTTTGGAAGCAATACTAGAGCTATTGTTTGGGGAATGCAAACTAGAGCTGTACAGGTAAATGATAACTATCATATTTTGTTTTTGTTCATTTTTTAATGCGCTGTCTTGTTAGGATTAAGTTTTAACTAATTAAAATATGATTAACTTATTTTATTTTCCAGAGTATGCTTGATTTTGATTTTGTTTGCCGAAGACATGAACCGTCTGTTGCATGCCTTGTATATCCATTCACTGGTGATCATAAATTGAAATTTTACTGGGGTCATAAAGAAGTTTTAATTCCTGGTAAGTGATACCTATATATCCATTAGAAATATCTAAGCAAACTAATTTTTTTTTATTTCTAGTGTACAAAAGAATGGAAGATGCCATGTTGAAGCATCAAAATGCTGATGTCTTGGTAAACTTTGCATCTTTGCGATCTGCTTATGACAGTACAATTGAAACTCTTAATTATCCTCAAGTAAGACTGAAACAATCTATGGTTTTACTATCTTTACATAATTTAATATTAATGAAAATTGTATAGATCAGAACTATTGCTATTATTGCTGAGGGCATTCCTGAAAATATGACAAGAAAATTAATATTGTTGGCTAATGAAAAGAAAGTTACGGTTATTGGACCTGCCACTGTTGGTGGATTAAAACCGGGTGGTTTTAAGATTGGTAACACTGGTGGTATGATGGACAATATTTTACATTCCAAATTATATAGAGCAGGAAGGTAATATTTCAACTTATACAGCAATTCTTAAGAATTATTAAAATTATGTAAACAAAATTAATAATTGTGTTTATAGTATTGCATATGTTTCTCGATCTGGTGGTATGTCTAATGAGTTAAATAACATAATCTCAAGAACAACTGATGGTGTTTATGAAGGAGTAGCTATTGGCGGTGACCGTTATCCAGGCACCACATTTATGGATCACATCATGCGATACCAAGCAGACCCAGAAATTAAAATGATAGTACTTTTGGGTGAAGTTGGAGGAACTGAAGAATATGAAGTTTGTGAAGCCTTAACTCAAAAGAAAATCACAAAACCACTTGTCGCCTGGTGTATTGGAACTTGTGCCAGTAAGTACACTTCTTCATAGGCTTTAATCGGACCATTAAGGACCATCATCATATTTATTATTATCTATTATCTTTCTCTTCTCTCTATTAGACACCGCTTCCACTTTCTGCAATGTATTAATTTTCTAGATCTTTGTCTACTGTATCATACCATTTTTGCCGAGGTTTTCCTTTTGATATTTTCTCCATTAATTTGTTTTTCATGACTTCTTTATGAGTAGGTCCTGCCCATACCAACCTCTTTCTGACTAAAAACTACCATACACCTAGCTTATTATACAGTTGTTGTAAGCTTTCATTTGTTATTCTATGAAAACTTTCATAGTCATTATTTTATACCAGTTCATATATTTTCAGTATTTTTCTTTCAAAACCCTGTAGTTTTCTTTTTCTCCTTGGTTGCTTGATCACGTCTTGTGTTCGTATGATTATTAGACTACAAAATAAAAATATATTTAAAAACAATATGTAATTTTATCAGGTATGTTTACGTCTGAGGTTCAATTTGGTCATGCTGGTTCATGTGCCAACTCAGATCAAGAAACTGCTACTACCAAAAATGCTAGCCTTCGAGAGGCTGGTGCGTTTGTACCAACTTCATTTGACTTTTTGGGTGATATTATTCATGATGTTTACAAGAAATTGGTGAAAGAAGGCGTTATCATTCCTCAAGCTGAATTACCACCACCAACTGTTCCAATGGACTACTCTTGGGCACGTGAACTTGGCCTTATCCGTAAACCCGCTTCATTTATGACTAGTATTTGTGATGAACGTGGACAAGAGTTATTGTATGCTGGTATGCCAATCAGTGATGTTCTAAAGGCAGATATGGGTATTGGAGGAGTTATATCGCTTTTGTGGTTCCAACGTTCTTTGCCGCCATATGTGTGCAAATTCTTTGAAATGTGTCTTATGGTAACTGCTGATCACGGACCTGCTGTATCTGGTGCACACAATACTATTGTCTGCGCAAGAGCTGGTAAAGATTTAGTTTCATCTTTGGTTTCTGGATTGTTAACAATTGGAGACAGATTTGGTGGTGCATTGGATGGAGCAGCTAAACAATTTACTGAAGCATATGACTCTGGATTGATTCCAATGGAATTTGTGAACCAAATGCGTAAGAAGGGATCACTCATCATGGGAATTGGTCATCGTGTAAAATCCGTAAGTCATTAATTTTTCTAACAAATATAAATGATTACATTAATCGTGGATAATTATTTTTTAGATCAACAATCCTGACATGAGAGTAAAGATCATAAAAGAATTTGTTTTGGAAAACTTCCCAGCCACACCATTATTGAACTATGCTTTAGAAGTTGAAAAAATCACCACATCTAAAAAGCCCAATCTTATATTGAATGTTGATGGATGTATAGCTGTATCATTCTGTGACTTGTTGAGACATAGTGGAAGTTTCACACGTGAAGAAGCCCAAGAGTACATTGATATGGGCTCAATTAACAGTTTGTTTGTACTTGGAAGAAGTATTGGATTTATTGGTTAGTAGTATACCATATTATGAATGATATTTTAAGAAGGTGTCAGTTCAATATTTGTTTTTTCTTTCACACCAACGCTCAACATAAATAAAACGTATTCATGTAAAATATTTTTATGATTTCCGGATAAGCTTGAAAGAAAATCCCCTATTCCAAAAATTGTAGACGATAATATTTTTGAAGGTTTAATATAGGAAATTTATATTTTATTATTGATTTACTTTATATAAAATTTTAAAAATAAAAAAAAATTAAATATTGAAACTGATATTAAATTGTTTTTAAACAATATTTAGACAAATTATTATGTCATACTCTTAAAATTATTAATCTCTATCATTTTTGTAATCGATAATGAATTACTTTTAAATTACTCCCCGTCCACCTCCTAAAAAAAGAAAAAAAACAAATGATTGCGTTTTGTGTGGCCAGAGAGAGAAAACAATCAGTCCACTGACCTCCTCTCAAGAAGTATTAAAACATATTTTCAATTAATATTCAATTTTTTTCTGTATTTTTAGGACATTTCATGGATCAAAAGAGATTAAAACAAGGACTTTATCGTCATCCATGGGACGACATCTCTTATGTCTTACCAGAACAATATAACTAGGAGAATTTTTTTAATTTTGTTTTCTATTTTTAATTGGTCGACAAGTGAACAAAGCCATTTGCGCTGTATAAAACGCCAATAGAAGTTTTGGTTGCGCACAATTTATTACCTGATAAGTCTACACACAAACATTTTTCCATCTCAGTTTCAAATATTTAATACAGTTTTGCATTTGATTAGATATCAATATTAATAATTATTACTCTGTACATAATAATAACTATTTATTCATTGGGTTTATAATTTATATGTAAGCCTATATAAAAATTGCAAACATTTTAATGCACCATCTTATTTTTTGTTGGTCCTTACAAAGATTTTTTTTAGAAATTGTTTAAGATAAAATAAGTTTGTTATTATTGATTTGATTATGTATTGACTTAAATAATGGTGATAATATTCAATTTTTAGATTTTTATTTTCGTATTTTTAGTGTTATTTCAGATGTAAACTCTCACACCGGTCTGAAGTGTCTAATAAATTTCTCCAACTTCTTAGTTGGTAGAGACTATACCTTACCTTATTTTTAGCCATATTTTAAACCTCAAATTTCCAAGTGTACTGATTTAAACTTTTCTACTTGTTTAAAGGACCAAGGTCTAAGAGGATAAATAAACATACACATAATATAAACACTTGACCATACATTTGATATTTTAATCAAGTGTATAGTACTCAAATTTTTATAAGTTATAAGTGATGTGCTTTTATAAATAGGCAAATATTACAAATAATAAATAACGAAAAATATAGTTTTTGGTTTAGCCATTCTTAAAAAGGGTAATAAGGTGATATGTAAGAAAAAATATGCACTATGGACGTGCCTACATTTTTATACAGTTCTACAGTTAATAAAAATCCTTTTTGACTAAACTATTTAGATGTCATATGGTATTTAATTGTATATCAATTCTATTGTGACTACACCAATAATATCATAATATTGTAAAAAGTAAAAAGTAAAAAAAAAGGAGCTATTGTGTGTTACTTACTTACTTGGCTGTGTCAGTAGGTTACAAGTGAGTCACTTTAATGGATAGTGTTAATTTTGAACTCAATGATAAAATATCAGTGTATACGGAAAACGATTCTGAGCGAAGACAGACTGATATATTACTATTTATATACCTATTTACAAGGAACCTTGTTTTATATTTTCAGTCCTAAGCTATAGATAATAGATGTTAAGATACGGTTTCCCTGCAGTGTCAGATAGACGTCTAGATGTCTAGACGCTGCAAGGAAAACGTACCTTTACACATTTTTAACTACAAAATCATTTTTAAATTTTGTCAAAATTCGAACTTAGAATGCTTATAAAAAAAATCGTGCCTATGTATTTTTAATATTTTTGAACTGCTATTGTATCAGTACATCAGGGGACTTGTATTAAATTTTCACGCTTTTTGGCCCAATAAATAAAATTTTATTGATATTTATAGAAAAAAAAATGGAAACTTGTCAAAACGAGTTAAATTATTTTCAAAATGTTATGGTGTATAGAAAATGAGAATATAAACATTCAGTGAAATTGTCATGAATCTACAATTATTTGTTTTTGAATTACAACAAAATAAGAAAATGGCTACTTGAGAAATCAAGTGAAGTTGTAAATATCCAATGTTGTAAAAATTTAAACTTCAAACGCTCATAAAAATTTGATTTGACTTTTATGGACATTTTTTTTTTTGATAAAAGTAGAAAAACTTATGAGGAATCTTGTATAATATATTTTAAAATGTTCGTGAATTTTACGTATTTTGTCAATATTTGAACTTGTGACTGGATATTTAATATTTTTTATTTGTCTGAAACAATATATTATGAGTAGAGAAATAGAAAACAATATGTAAAACAAATCATGAAACTTGTATTAAACAATAAACATAACTTTAATATCAACAGGGGGGGACGAGGTGGCCGAGCGGTATAACGCGACGGATTCGGCACAGCCGGTCCGAGTTCGATCCTCGACCACTGGGCGGCATTTTTCTCCGTGCAAGTCACGGTGTCCGGAGAACAAGTGCCGCCATCCCCCCACCCCGGGGCACGGCAGAAACCTACGGGTGCCCCATTAGAAATTCTGCCAAACACAACACACACGTGTACTAACCTACCCAATATAAAACCTACCAAACCTACCCAATATAAAACCTACAGTACCCTCCCCACACCCAATGGCCTATGTTGCCGCGGGTTACTCAATAAAAAAAAAAAAAAAAAAATATCAACAGATATACATACTATATTATGTTTTCGATATAATTGCATTTATCAAAATAAAACAAAAAATTAATAGTTTATAATAAACAACAGAACAAATAATAAAATAAACAATACATCTTTTATAAAACAATAAAACTTAAATAAATAACAAAACTATTTGCACTTTGCAGAATACTGAATAATATAGCAATACGCCAATAGGTACATGATAATAATTTAAATGTAATTAAAATTCGGAACATATAAATTTAACTAAGCGAGTGTATGTTGAATTGAATTAAAAAAATAATACGTAGAAATATACAACCATTATAATATTGAACGCGATTATTTGTGCATGTTTAATACAGTGTAAGTGTACTAGGCAGTAACAGTGATGTATTGGTAATTTTTTCTAAAATATACGCTTAGTACATAAGCTCAAAAAAAAAAATGTCCAACCAAACCTAAAATTAACTTATGGTAGGTCGTGGAGTATACCACCGCGCCTTTATATGTCAATTTATTTATCTAGTCCTC
The DNA here is from genome assembly GCF_019925205.1 of Metopolophium dirhodum. Lineage (NCBI taxonomy): Eukaryota > Metazoa > Arthropoda > Insecta > Hemiptera > Aphididae > Metopolophium > Metopolophium dirhodum. Next base: position 7,601,656 of record NC_083566.1, read on the forward strand.
CCCCACCCCCCCCCCCCCCCCCACCCCAGAAAAATGATTTTAGACATATTTACGCCATGCATCAGGATCAGATGGAGTTAGAAGTTTAGAACAGTGCTTGGAAAGTTCCTTTAAAAAAGGAACTATAGTTCACGTCCACGTTACTCTTGTTAAAAAGGAACTAAATCCTTTACCGTTCCTGTCTTGAATCTAACTAGTTCCTTTTTAATGTGACGTAAAATAAAATAAAAAACAGGTACATCGTACATGTTTATACTATAATTGTTTTAATTTAAAAATTTTAAACATAACACATTGTTATTTAGACATTTAGTAATAGTTTTAATTTATATAATTAATAAACTGTATAAATAAACCGCCGCGACAGAAATAGGTACAGGATTGATATTTTGTAAACATTATCAATAATATCGTATACAGGTTTATTGTTATAGCTCTTCATATTAGTTACTACATTTTAAAAGAAGTTATACATTTTAGATTCTGAGCGAAGCGATGAATGTATTGATTTTACAATGATGTGTTTTTTTTTTGTGTCTGTCATCGCCTTTTAAGACAGAAAAAATGCTTAGATTTTCTTCAACAGTATCTTTTCTAACAAGAAAGTGAATTTCATTGGTACCCACTTTGGGGGGTCAAAAGTAAAAATTTTCCAGTAGTTTTCAAAACCACCGTGAAAAAAAACGGGAATTTTTACTCAAAATCTGTATTTGAAAAAATCGATTTTGGTTTTTGGTGTAACTCTAAAACAAATGAACTGAACGTATATACAAGAAAATGTTCACTGGTTGTTCATATTTACATTTTCTATAAACAATAAAATTTTAAAAATATTTTGATTTGTTTTGAACTGTTTAGGAACATTTTCAGTTTCCAATTTTATTAGTATTTTTTTCTATGGATGTCAATCAAACTATTTGTTGGGTAAAAAAGCTTGACAATTTAATACAAGGCTCCTACTATATTTTTACAATGATATTTGAAAAATATTAAAAAACCTTAGTCAGTTTTTATTTATAAGCATTTAAAGTTCAAATCTTGACAAAATACGGAAAAATCACTAAAATTAGCAAATTATTTTGAGTCGAGAATTTATAAAAATTTTTCTTTTTAATTCTAAGATTTGAAAATGTAATACAAGAAGTCAAATTAAATTTTTATGAGCGTTTGAAATTCTTATTTTGTTGTAATTAAAAAACTTATGACTGTAGATACTTGAAAATGAATGTTTATATTGGCATTTTCTATACACGATAAAATTTAAAACAAGGCTCTACGTAAATAGGTTATATATAAATTACTTTATTCATCAAATATACTTGGTAATATCATAGGCTGACTGACCGTTTTTGCAGCGTTTTTCTTATACAATAATAAATAATATTAATTAAAATAACTTGTAGAAATATAAATATGCCAGGGATAATTTAAGTAGGTATGCATGTAACGTGTGATGTAGGAATAAGTACAAATAGATACGTAGGAATATGATAATGTGTATAATAACACGCGTTTAGTTTAGTGGGGCAGTGGGGCGGGTGTCTTATGTATTTAAAAGCAATGATAAATTATTAGGCGTATTGCATTCGAAAAACGATTCTGAGAAGATCTCTTGACTGTTAACACGAGCATGAATTATCGATGTCTGATTACAAACTACAAGCATTTATTTTAATTTCAGTTTTGTTCGCATTTTTCCGTAGGTAAAATAAGTGGGTAGGTTATAGGCTAGTTACCTAGGTACTTCAAAAGAGAATAACCGTTAGCGCCAAAAAAAAATTAATTCGTTTTGGGTACAGTTTATTTGTGTCAAAATAAAAAAGGTATGTTTTTTGAGACAGCCTATTTGTGCCAAATTTACTTGTATAAACATTTTACATTAACGACTTGATTTAATTATTATATTTTAAAGACACGTTATTATAACACTTGGAAGTTGTAACTCATAATAATGTTATTTTTATAAGCCTATAGATTTAAAAGTTTTGTATAATAATAATATGTCTCAAATCTCAATGAATGATTATACAATTTATACTTAATATCACACAATCATACTATTAGTATTATTGACACTAACGCTATATTCATATTATTATCATGTATTTATGTTATATACGTGCTACAGAAATTTTCCACTATCGATAAAGGTCGAACCACCTATTTTTTTAGTTATACCTATAATATTAATATATTATTGTACAACTGTCAAAACTCACATACTGTCAAAAAGTGATTTCCTAGTACAATTTGTTTAAAAGATAGATACCAAGTTTTGTTCGGATTAGAATATTACAACTCGAGTCAATAATTATGTAGAAAATATGATATCGGTACATGTGCGTATACACGGGAGTTTAGTGGTTCAAACCTAAACTGAAACGTTTTCAAACAATGTTATTTTTCGACATGCAACTATTATATTATATGAAAATTATATTATTATTTTACTTATGTAAAATACAATTTTGAATTTTTTTAAATATTATTTTGTATTAACTATTCGACTATATTTGACGTTCGCACATTCTACACAATACATAATATTATACCTATGTTATTATTATTTACAATATTCTTGTATGGTTAATATAACTGTCCATGTCGTATCCGCCGGTGTAATGCGTTATTTTATGATTTATTCAGCAGTTTTTGTCGCCTTTAGTGTTTGATGTCTTAAATATTTCTTGGAACATGTGATAATATCCGTGTAGCGTTTATACTGCATGCCTACTCTGTATAATTGACCAACGAGTTTTTTTCATTTAAAATATATATTTTAACGATTTTTTAGTCGTTAAATCTGTAACAATTGATTATACACTCGACAAAACGAAAAAAAAAAAAACAATATTTTTTTGTACACATCAAAATATGTTTATTAATTATAAACCAAAAATAATACAAAAATGTATAAACAATAATTTTCAAAAAAATTAGCACATTGGCTATAATTAAAATATTTTACATAATAATTATGCTCATGATAATAAAAGGAAAAAAATCGAAATTTACAATAATATGTGAACAATTTAACAATCTGTGATAATTTAATGATATTTAAAGAAAAAAAATATATATCCACGATGACGGACAGGAGACACAATAAACAAGGGGGGGATGATGCGAGATGGCGAATTGGTGCGGAAATGCAATGTTGCTGGCCACTGGTCACCTCTGCACGTTCTCCGACCTGTCCCGCGGTTTGACAAGTGTCACTGGCGCGTTTGCTCGGACGCTTGACGACCTTGCCCAGCCGGCGAGGCCAGACCGAGACGGCCACGGGAGCGACCACGGCTGACGGCGACGGACGGCGGCTAGTGCGCGTCGACGGTCGACGGCGCGACGATTCGGCTGACGGACGGCGAAGACCAAGACGCGTAGCGAGCGAAGTGCGATTTTGTGCTGCGGAACCGGTGGGGACGAGCAAAGAGACCGATGTGGGATTACCGCTGGGCGAAAAGGCGAGAGTCAGCGGACCACAACGCAATCCTTGACTCTCGGTAATTTTCGCCCTAGCGTTGTCCCTTTGGCCGCGTCTTCGTTCCGCCGCCGCGGTGAAGTCTCACGCCACCAGACCCTGTGAAACAGTTGAGTTTCCGCGAGTCCGGCACCGCTGACGTCCCCGTATTCCTGCACGAAAATCTCCATACCACTCACCCCGTGCCGAAGTCTCCGCCGCTGCCGTCGTACCGAGTCGCCATCGCCGTCGTACCGGTCGGTGTACCGTCGGGGTGGAATCGTTGCCCGCGCCGGTACCTCTACTATAGCCGTCGTGCCGTCGCCGTCTTCCGTCGCCGCCGCTCCACGTGACCGTAACTGCAGTCGGGCGCTCGCCGAGCCGCCAGAGGGTCTCGCGCGTCAACGACGACCGAGCGCGCTACGCCAGCGAACCCGTCGCGCCGCGGGTGGTCGGAGAACATGCGCGGGTGACTTACCGCCGCGCACCGTCCGTGCTCTTTCTCGCATCCTCCCCTCCATTCCCCGTCGCCGTCATCCTGTCCGTCGTTCTCATCCAAAACTTCGTCGAGCGGTCCACCCTCGGGAGTCGGAGTGGGATCGACAGGCCCCGACTCCCGAGGACGGCGCGTCCCCACACGACGACGTACAAATGGTCGCCAGCAAAACGGAATGGTCCTCTTCTGCTTCCGAAATGTTCGAATTGTCGTCTTCCTGGACCGTGTTGTTGTTGCCGAGCGGTGCTGTCTCTGGGATCGGAGTAAGATCCGACTCTGCTGCAGATGACAGCGCATCGCCGCTCGGCAATCCACCACTGTGCAAGGAGACAGACTCCTCGACGTTATCGTTCTCTTTTCTATCTGCGCCTCCAAGAATCGGATTTTGTCCTTCAGGTTCCGACTCCGGGGTCTGATCGTCGCCACTTGCAGTAGTTGCGCCCGTATCAATGGCAGACAGAAGAAGAGTAAGTAGTCGCACGAGGTATTCGTCGCTTTCGTCAGCGTAAGTGCTTTCCATTTTGTTGACTACAATGTCTTCTAAGATTTCGAGCAATATGGCGTTTACCGTGTCGCGGTCGATGTTATAATATAGTAGTTAGTTGCCATCTTTTATTTTTTGAGTGAAGATAATATGTACGTGTACGTTAGGATTGAATTGAGAAATGGTAATGAGCTTAATACAAAATAATATTCCACCGCAGAGACCGATCTCCGAGAAAATCTCCCAGACGACGACGTGTATTACCTACTAGCCAGCGAGAATGTTTATCTTTCTCGTCGGCCCGCAGCATTAGATGAATTTAATTTTTCTAAAGACCGTTATTATTAGGTAGGTAGGTATTGATATAATATTATTATACCTAATATTTTAACGAGGATATTTTTTGGTATTACGATTTGTATATTTATTCTGTGACTAACTTAATAAAATAAACTCGTAGAAATAAAAAATATTACCATATACCGGATATTATATACTGGCCCAAACCCTATACATCAAATCGCAAAGATGGAGTAGTTATCAACAGACTTCGTACCTATTGGTCACTCGAAGATGGACATCTTATGCGCAGATAAGAGCCTGTAATGTGCCAAACCTGCGGGTTTGCGGAGAACCTCTCACAGTCAAGCACCTTCTTGTCTACTGTCGAAACCATATAGATAGGTACCCATAGGCGCAAATATACTGAATGTCTATAATAGGTATTGACATTTTCTATTCACGATAAATCAAAATATTTTAACTTGTTTTGTGCGGTTTACGGACATTTTCAGTTTCCAATATTTTTTTAGTATTTTTTCGATAAATGTCAATTAAATTTTATTCGTTGGGTCAAAAATCTTAAAATTTAATACAATGCTTCTAATAAACAAAATTTTTACAATGACAGTTTAAAAATATTAAAAATACAAGGAAACAGTTTTTTTCATAACCATTTAAAGTTTGTACCTGACAAAATAATATTTTATTCATAATTTGTTAAAAAATTCAAATTATTAGGTACGTAATCTCATCGAAATCGGGACGCCGCACAGTAGTTCAAAATCAATAATAGTTACCATAAGTAGTTTTTTGAAATTTTCAAAAAATGAAAAACTATTGTACAAAAATACTTTCTATGCCTCTTTATATTTGAGATATATATTATATTATAATCTCATTTATAAATGCAAGGTTCAAAAAACTTGATCAAAAAAGTCACTTTTTTACTCTTAAAAGTATTTTTTTTACCCATAAAATGTTTGTAATTTCGTTATAATACTTGTAAGAATGCAAAACGCAGGTTGTTTTGTGTAATTGAATGATGGTTCTTTATTCTTACGTAAAATAATAAAAACAGTTTATTTATGTTCTACAGTTTTTCCTTTTAGTTTGACAAGTGCTCTTCGAGCTACAGATATTTCAGTATGGAATTTTAAATGGGTTATACAATATTTTCTTTTGACATAATTTGCCCGTTGAGCTACAAATATTTGATACGTTTATTATCATTTTAACTGACCTTCTCTGTTATCACAAGGAATCTTAAGAAAGAATATCGTGGAAAAGCCATCCAAATTGTACTCAAAAAAGTTTACATTGATTTCTTTTATTTAGTTTTTTTTCTTTTACATTTTAAAACAAAAAAAAAAAATAAATGTAAAAGGGGACTATTTTTCCACGGTATTCTTACTTAAGATTCCTTGTGATCTTAGAGATCTAGTAGATCCTACTCCCGAATTTTCCTTGTTCCAATCTTCGACTTCCAGAGCTGTTTTTTCTTGGTCCGCTTGCTCATCGGTACTGGAATGGGGTACGGTTTTTGAAAAACCGGGGTCCCCTGAGTTACCCGAATTTGACACTCAAATGCTGCGATTTTTCCTGGGTGGTCGGAAAAAATGTGGGCATACCGGTTCATGAGGGCGTCGAACTGCTCATTTTCTTCATCACTGATTGGTACTTGATTGTCTTTGTTTTCTTCACTGCACTCATCGATTGTGATGTCTTGTAAACTACCCAGTGGTGCAGTGGTTTTCGGTAATTTTTTTGAAAATGGTATCAGGTATATTTGTCCTGATATTTTCATTCTAATGGTATGATTGTCAAAGTCAATTTGTGTATTATACTTATTTAATATGTCCGACCCGATAATCCCTCGTTCGTTCAGTCCCTCGACTTGTACGAAGTTGGTTATTATGGTGGCTCCTCCGAGTTGACATTGACAAAATACTTGCTTTGATGTTTTGCATATTTGTTTACCGACTGCATTACTGATCTTTACCCCAGTGACAGGTAACTGTGGTGTTTTTGGATTTTTCCTGATGATAGTGTCAACTACCTCTTTGGTTAAAACACTTATTGTCACCCCGGTGTCTACTAGTACTTCTATTTCTTCTCCTTCAATAAGACACCGTACGTAAGGGCTGAATGACTCACCATTGCTTTCCATCTGGTTTATGGTTTGCACCGGCTCATAATTTTCGTTGCTGGTGGTAACTTGGTTGATTTGTTGATTGTTATCTCTAGGTGTATTCTGATTGTTTTGTCGATTGTTCCATCGATTGTTCTGTTGATTATTGTTGTTCCAAGTGTAAGGCTTATTGTTCCAATTGTTTCGTGTTGGTTGCCCTTCTGTGTTGTTGTTCTGATGACTGTTCTCATGTTGGTTGTTTTTTTGCTGTTGGTTCCGAGTGTTGTCCTTGCGAGGTTGGTTTTTTCCTTCCTCCCCTAGTATCTTCATTGCTGCTAGTATTGTTCACTCCGGCATTGATACTAGAATGGCTCTTAGGTAGCCCGGGTAGTGTTTTGCAATATTTTTTACTATTTCCTGTTCTGACAGGTGAGGTACTTCAAGGTGACGTAGTTTGGTGGCCCATGTCGCAAAGTGTTCGCGAAAGTTAGTGTTCTGTGGTATTTGGGTGACACTAAGACACTGGCTCCACACTTGTATCTGGATTTCTCTTGACCAGTATTCATCAATGAACGCCTTTCGAAAGTCGTCATAATCCCTTAGTTGAAATCTTATGGTTGAAAACCAGCTGAGTGCTGCTGCTTTGAGACAGTCTCCCATAACTATTATTTTTTCTCCCACGTATAATTGTTTGATCGCGAAGTACTCGTCCAGGCGATGGAGGAAATCAACAGGGTGCATGTCACGGTTGCTCCCATAAAATGACGGACGGGTCATTTCGTAGATATGTCCTGGTTCTACCCTTGGAGTATTTACATATTGTTGTTTTTTATTTAAATTACCATAATTGAGTTTAATTTCATTTAATTCGTCCTCTAGTTCTGTAATTTTTTGCATATATTTTTCTTCATTGTCGGCAATTTTCTGTAGTAATTGATTTACTAACAGTTGATTGTGTCGTTCAATTTCCCTCTTTAGTGTGTCGAATTCGCCTTTGCTGACCGTTTCTTTTTTCGGCGGCATTTGAATGATGTAGATTTTAACGATGTAGATTTTCTTCTTTATTTAAACGATGTAGGGATCTTCTCTATCGAGCCTCCTATCCGGGCGCCAGTTGTAAGAATGCAAAACGCAGGGTGTTTTGTGTAATTGAATGATGGTTCTTACATAAAATAATAAAAACAGTTTATTTATGTTCTACAGTATTTCCTTTTAGTTTGACAAGTGCTCTTCGAGCTACAAATATTTCAGTATGGAATTTTAAATGGGTTATACAATATTTTCTTTTGATATAATTTGCCCGTTGAGCTACAAATATTTGATACGTTTATTATTGACGAGTGGCATGACTCACGTGGGTGCCGTAGGGTTGATGGATCGGACAGTTGAATACCCTAGACTAAAACAGCCGACTCGGTTGGTGGTGTTTGGCGGGCGTTGCTCGTCCTCGATGCACACTGGTTCCTCCTATGGGCTATGGTGATCCGTCTTCCCGTGACAGCGTGAATGAACTAGTTGCGGCGCGGAGTCCTAACCTAACCTACAGCGGCGGCAACGGCAGTTGGAGACGACTGCGAAGTCGAGCGGCAGTTACTCAGGTGGCGCGTCCTGTGACGGCGGCAAAGGACCGGCGACGTTGGATGACAGGCTTGACGGTGGCGCGTGCGGGTGACGGCGACGGTCGGCGGTCGCGGACAACGACCGCTGCTTTTTGGAATCGGTAGCTTGAAGACGTACGGTCCTCCGACTCTGCATAGATGGTGTTGCGGGGGAGCCCTCTCCGGTGCTTTGGGTGTGAGACGTGAGTAGCTTGATCAGTATGCTGCCAGGGCGTACCACTACTCACACTGTCAAGGTTGGAAGAGGGAAATTACTTCAAGTTATTCTCTTTAAAGGAAAAATAAAGATAATGAATCGAGATACTATAAGAGAACGATGATCCAAAGGTTAAATCTGGACTGTATATAATGTGGTTTGATACCTGGTTGTTGCTGGTTGGTGTGCCGGGTTATAGTGACCACATTTCATTGCTTTTCCGCGTGATGCGTGTTGTCTCTTAAGTGGGCGGCTAGGTTACATCGATGTAGTTTTTAACGCTTTGATTATTCTTGTGTTGATGACATCAACTTGTACTTTCTCCGTGTCGGAAAGTCATATTAAGTTGTCTGGTCTCGGAGCGCGTGCGTCGCCGCGCGCTCTGTACGGCGTCCGTGCGTTTCATGGTTCGACGTCCATTTTGTGTTTGTTCCATACAAATGTTGTTCTACTGGTAGGAAAAGGTATTGAACAGTATCGTATATGAAGACATTAAGTATCACAACACTTTACGCGATCAGTATTTGAAGTATTGATGTTTAAAATGTCGGAAAGTCATAACTTGGTCGGCTCGGTACCTATTCATGTTATGCTTGTGGGGTCCGTTAGATGACGCGGGCTGTTTCGTTTAGGAATAATTATTCCTATTAATTCTGTCTCGTTACATACTTTAAGATTTTATGCGCTATGAAATACTTTCGAAATACAATTAACATCAGTTTTTGTTATATATATATTTGTATAGAGACTATAAAGACTATATTTATCATCATTATTGTAGAAATATTATGATTATTGTAAAGATAATAAATAAATACTTGATATTATAGCTTTAGTTATGAGCTTAATCAGTTATTTAACTGACCTTCACGCCAATATATATAATATATATCTCAAATAACTATAATAATATGTGTATTGAGTCTATAAATGTTTAGATTAGCTGCCCGTATTTGCCCATTATTGAAAAGAAGTAGGTACCTAATTAAGCTGTAATAAAATGCAATCGAAATAGTAAACGAAATAGTTACACTATACTGGTTATAGCCTATTATTATCATACGATCCTCTTTTAAGTAGTTTGAGCCGTTTGAAGGAAGTTCAAAGAAAATATGAAAGTTACTTCCTTATATGGTTAAAGAATTAATAATTTTAAATAGTGACAGTAGCAATGACAATAGTGATTAAAATGTATAATTTTTTTACAAAAAAGACACTTTGAATAAAAAAAAATGTTAAGTAAAAAATTGTTTTTAATGCAAGTCACTAATATTATTGTATATATTGACATATTGTTTTGGGAAATTTTACTAGCATATTGAGTTTTGGCCATCTTTTTTAATTTTGAACTACTGTGCGACGCGAATGACTGCTGATAAACAACCAATGCGGGTATTATTACTTATTATTAATATTACATTAATTACGATCGTTCCAAGTTCTTATGATAAGTTTGTAAAATCTTACGAATTTAATTTAATTTTTATCACAGAATATTTTTTTAGAATTTATTTTTTTAATTTAGTTTATTAAAAATGTATTTTAAGATTTTGAGGGCCAGGGTGGCTAAGACCTGTATTTTAAACTTTGGGGGGGAGGGGGGGGCTTAGTCCCCTAAAGCCCCTCCCGATTTCCGCCTATATAGTGTAGCGTCCTCTTAATGCGTAATGATACTAAAATCCTGAACCCTACGGTCTACGCTGATAACATAATATGAAGTTGTGATAAAGATAAATTGATGACATATTTAACGAGTCTCACTATAATAGTGTAGGTACATAGGCTACAGCCTTATAGGTCTACCTAAAATTTAGACAATATGAATTATGAACCGTTTCGTATTATTTGTACCTATATATCTTTATATTGAATTATTACAGTCATATTATTATTAAACATTAATATATACCTACAATAATACCATCGATATAACATATAAGTTGTTTTATATGACGTCTATCTTTTTAATGCGTATAACATATCAATAACAACACACAGATCCAGAGCACCTCGACTCTCAACAAAAAATTGGTCCCGACCAATAAGTAGGGAAGTGAAGTCAGTTCCCGGGAGCAATATAAGTTGCTCAAACACCACGGGATAAAAAAAAAAAAGTAGGGATAAAATAAAATATAGTTATCGAGGTATAGTTCAGAAGTCAGTCATTGGGATCGCCGCGTATGCGGAACGACTTTTTCGTCCGAGTAGGTCATCTATTTTATATTATGTTATCATCTATGCATAGACCGATAATAAATGGAAAATGTGCTATGCGCACAGATAATACAGTATTATATATCTGTGGTTATGCGTCGTGCAACCAACCTATATAGTAGGTACCTAGGTAAAAAATAAATCAACATTTTTCCTTTCGTACTAATATAATAATATATTATATTACTCGTTTAAGACGACGTTTTTGAATGTTTACATACAAAATGTTGCCAAGCATGTTTTTTTGTACAATTGCGTGTGCTGCAATCACCATCGCAAGAGCGTCGAACATTTTAGTGTTTATGCCGATGCCTTTTAAAAGTCATGTTCGTGGATATCAACCGTTGTTCGAAGAGCTGTCACGTAGGGGGCACAACGTAACCGTAGTCAGTTCGTACCCTCAAAATCGTCAGATTACCAACTACACGGATATAGGACCATTTATTTCCAAAGATCATGGTTGGTCAACCGTTAAAATATAAGCATGTTTTATATAAGACAATCAAGGTTGGGCAAGTTACTCAATTTATTGTAAATCTGTAACTGGTTATACAAGTTACAAGTTACTCTAAAACTATGTAACTAGCTACAAGTTACTAGGTACTTTTATGTTGCGTAAATAGATTATACAAGTTACATATTTTAAATTTAAAAGTTAAATGTATAAAGAATTATTGACCGATAATTTATCATAATTATTACCTGATGTATTTGTAATCCTAAAAAAATTTTTGATGACCCTCAGTTTTACTATTTTTACTTTTTAGTACCTACCGCTATTCGTTTAATTATTTTCAGTTTTAACTTTTAGAAAATAAAATTTTTTTGTATAGGTACTTATTTATTTCGTATATTATATGTAATAACAATTATTAGATTTATTGTAGGACTAGCCAGTCCTATAGAATAGATATTATAAATTATATTCTGTAAAACAATTTCAAATTTTGTTTAAAATAATACGTTTTGTATTTATATTTTTTCAGAATGATTTTATACATTTATAATAAATTATAGGTAAGTATAATGAAACTACAGCATTAGTAATACACTAATGAGTTATAAATATTTACCCTAAAATAATTTGTCACGCAGCTTTTACATTTTCAGCACTATCACCGAGCACCGTTATAGATATATGGTTGGAAAAATAACAAAATTGATGTCACGCATCATATTAGGTTAGAATTTTGTAGTAAATTAACGTGGTGTCATAAGTTCTTTATTTCAGTCATTAAAAAATCTAAACTTGTAATATTTGACACTTTCAAAAATCGATTTCAAATTTTTTTTGACTAATTTCAGTGACTTAAGTAATTCACTTTGGAGTTCCACCAAAAAATATAAATTTGATTTTGGCAAAAACTGGTTTTTCCTTAATTTTTTTCCTGGTTATATTGATAATATATATTACTTAATTATAATATTTTACTTTAGACTCTCCCACTCAAAGTACCAACTAGATCCAATTTGCTACCAGAAACCATCCTCGACATTGAAGATTTTGAATACTTTTCTGGGGATAAGTATTCCCAAACACCTAGCTTATGTGTATTTTAGCTGGTAAACCAGATTATATAATGTACTACATTACGTCACTGCTACATGTCTATATGTACCCAAGTACTAAAGTAGGTACGGTATGTCGGTATAATTGTATAAATATACAAGTACGTGCAATATACAAATTTTTCTGATCTAAAAGCTTATAGTTATTAATTATTTATGATTATTATAATATAATAAATCCCCTTCCCCATATACCTATCTAATACGTATTTGTTATATAATTATACTGCAGTGATTGTTACTTACAAATTAAATTTATTTATCTTTGATATTAGGGGCCATTTCCCCCCTGGGAATTTTTAACTGCATGTACTTACTTGTATGTTAATAAAGCGTGGATTTTTATCTAGTAAAAAAGTCAAAATATAATGTAAATATTAGATAAATGTATTGATTTTACAATTATGTGTTTTTTATTTTTATTAATTTTATTTTTATTTGCGTCTATGTGTACTCGATAAGTAGTTGAAATAATGCTTCGATTTTCAACTTCTGCAGTATCTTGTTTGATAGAAAAGTGAATCTAGTTGGTGAATTCGGGTCGTACAAAATCAAGGAAAAAATAGAATTTTTACGCAAAATAGGTTTTTGACAAAATCGATTTTGGTATTTGGTGTAACTCTAAAAAATTGACTGTAGATACACAATTTCACTGAATGTTTATATTAGCATTTTCTAAATATTTTGACTTGTTTTGAGCTGTTTACGGACATTTTCAGTTTCTAATTTTTTAGTTTTTTTTTCTATATAACCTATTTATGCACTGAAACCTGTGGTAGGTACTAGGGAGTATGCTACGTAAAATATTAATTTTTTTTTAATTTTGAAATGTACACAATCTAATTATTTAAGTTTAAAATATTGGAAGCCAGGGTTTCATAAAGTTTCATTGTTACCGGAAAATGCTAGTATTATAAAATATAAGAACGTAATATAATATGTCTGGAGCATTGTATGGTGTAATTGTTTCGTATTTAACACTATACCTCTAGAGCAGTGAAAGGGTTAATTAAATACTGATTTTGACTTGTCTGGTTCTTGACACAGAGTACTTCAATTACAGTAATAATAATTATTATGTACAACTTATTTGTTTTAGAAAGAAATGTTATGGAAATGATGAACATGAACTTTGTGACGTCGGCTTTGTCGGTATGGGACATAGGCGTAAAATTCAGCGAAGTCTTGACACATAAATCAATGGTAGACTTCCTCCAAACGAATTCTGTCTCGTTCGACTTAGTTATGATAGAAACGTGTTGTCAAGAATATACTGTAGCATTGGGCCATAAATTCAATGCACCTGTTATTAATCTGGTGCCGGCCATGCTCTGGAGCACTAATAGCAAATGGATACACGTACCTTCCACGTTCTCGTACATACCAAACATTCTTTTGGGAATAACAAGTGATATGAGTTTCACGCAACGTTTAAAAAACACCATTACTGGAGTGTTGCAGTTGTATGTAGAAAATTACTTATATTTACCTAAAATGAAAGAAGTGATGGATACACATTTCATATACAAAGGATGGGAATCCAGGCCTTCACTTGAAGATATGTTGAATAATGTATCCTTAACACTAGTCAACTCTCATCATGCGGTCGGTGTATCAAGACCATATCTCCCAGGTGTTATTGATGTTGGTGGTATGCATATCAAAGAGTCCAAGTCTCTGTCTGGGGTACGTATAATTAATTTAGTATAGGTTAAAGTAATGGTTGCCATTGGTTTCTCTGACAGATGAGATAAAAGCATGCATCAAATTTACGTGTTTATCGCCTCGAATAAAGAAATTATATTATTTTAGAACAAATACGAATTAATTTATAATACTTTTATTCTATATTATGTTTGTTGACTATGGACTCAAAAATTACCCGACCGATTGTAATGAGTAATTACATCTACTATGGAAAAACATAAATAATGAATCCTTATGATTAAACTTTAGAAAATAATTACTTCAAACACCGTTTACTGAATTGATTGTTTACTGTAGATTAGTCTGATTAGATAACTAATGAAGGATTTAATAATTCAATTTATAATAAAAAGTTTTGGAAAGCCCCCCTCCCAAATTACTTCTATGACAAATGACACTCTAGCCATCTAGGCCCATATTGAAATAAAATATATCATCCACCTTGAAAGAAAAAAATGTATACATAATGTGTTGTATTATCTTTTGTTTTAGGATCTTCAAACTTTTGTAGAATCGGCAGAGCATGGAGTTATTTATTTCAGTTTTGGTTCGGTGATTAACTTAAATCACTTACCTAAAGAAAAATTGAATATTTTTCTTGGTACTATTGAAAAATTAAAACAAAAAGTAATACTAAAATGGATACCAGATGGTAGCATAAAATTATCTCAAAATGTTCTGACTGGTTCGTGGTTTCCTCAAAGTGATATTTTAGGTAAATATATGTCAGTACACTGTAAATTCGGAACGTATTTAAAGGATAGTGATCCGATCAACCTTTTTTTTGTTTCATTCACTTATACTCATTATTTATTGTTTATAATTTTTTAAGCAGGTTTTCGAAATCACTGAATTCCCTCTATGTTCTAAAGACGCTCTTGTCAACTAGCTATATAGATAAAACACCTCATGCAAAATACTAGGATTTTATTTCCAAATAGCATTTTAACATAAAACATTTGTGTATACTATACAGCTCATCCAAATGTCAGACTCTTCATAACTCACGGAGGATTACATAGTTTAGAGGAAACCGTTTATTACGCAAAACCTGTTGTTGCTATACCATTTTTTGGTGATCAGCATATAAACATGAAATTAGTAGAAATTAAAGGCTACGGTAAGCTAGTAGATTATTTTGAAATTACTGAAGAATCATTTGGAAATGCCATCAAAGAAGTATTATCGGATCCAACGTAAGCATAAATAATTTATTATACATTATACATTTATACCACACTGCAGCGTATACAATTTTTAATGTTCTTGAATTAGGTTTAAAAAGAATATAGAAATCCAGAGTCGTATCTACAGAGATCAACCGATGAAACCTTTACAACGAGCTGTCTACTGGGTTGAATATATTATTCGGAATGGAGGAGCTGGACATCTAAAAGGTGACTCCGTGGGATTAAATGATATGCAGTACTTTTTGTTTGACATAGTATTTATTTTACTGATACCAATTGTATGTATAGTTTGGTTATGTTATTTATTTGTTGTGAGAATTGCAAATTTGTTTAACATGTAAAAAGTATACAATCAGTGTTTTGAACCTTAGGAATTTTAAATTCTGTCAATAAATGTGGGATCCAGATCCGACCCCCCTCCCTCCGAGTACGCTCCTGGTTGGCACAAGTCGTTGAAACGGAAAGGATAAAATAAATTCCAAATAGATTTTTAGTGATAACTGGTATTAGACATTAGACACTAGACATTAGACGTAGAAACATTAAAAAATATTCTATGTTTATATTTTTTAATAGTAAGTTATGAAAATAAACTAAGTCCAGACGACTGTTATAAGTGTATTAGCTCTCCGAGTTAACGTCCCGTCCGATTGGTGCCTGCCGGGCCGGTGTCATATAGGATTCTATTACCCTCAAACATTTTTACCTCCCCTGGAAAATATATCCTAGGTTATAGTTACCGGTGATGGTCAAAATATCCTAGGATATTTAACTATATATATATTTATAAATATAAATATGACCAGGGTAAATATCGCCTATTACACTCTCATTTATTGAGAGCGATGTCTCCACTATATCTGCATTATATACCCATATAATATGATCATTATTCATTGTCCACGATCATATAGTAGCTAGGCCTCCTAAAAAAGTTGGCTCGTGGATGTCTTTTCACATGTATATAACATATGTATATGACCTATCATGTTTTACACAAAACACATAAATCCAGCACGATGGCCAGATGACCTACTTTAACTATTATTAGTTATGCATGTGTACCTAAATATAATAATATATTACGCTCGTGTATTATTATAATTATTATCGTTATATTGATATATAAATATACAATATACATTATATTATATATTATTATATTTTTTTTTATTTTTTATTTATTTTAATATCAGAAAAGATTACTAGGCCCCACTGAGTTTAAAACTCGTGTGGGGGTCTAGGAGTTATCTTGTTTACAACAACACAGTAAAAAATTCAAAAGTATAAGTTAATACAGCAAAATAAAACAAATAGTTAAATAAAAATGGAAATGTACCATGGCAGTTTTAAGGGGGATACAACCGGTCGTGTTTTAAAAAGACGTCGCATCCCCATGTGTTGTCTTCTTTTTCTTCTCACAGACGACATAGGTAACAAATTTTCGTTCGCCAGTTTCAATAGTGTTAATTTTGTTATTGGAGTGAATTGACCTAGTGTTATCAAACTATTAGGTAACAACATTATCAGTTTTCTCCTGTTGGGTTTTTACGATATTTATATAACTCATAACTTAACTTGAAGTGTGTGCAAAGTAAATGCATATATTATTTGTGTGCGAGTCTAAAGGCGCGTCCAGACGGAGCAGCTTTTGTCGGACGGCACGGCACAAATATTTGTATTTTTTTTTAGTTTTCCCGATAATTTTAAAAAGAACTGAGCATTTTTAACCTCCCTAAAAGTACCAACAAGAAAGTGTCTAAAAATAAAAAAAAACAAAATTGTAAAATAAATACATTCATTGCTACACTCAGAATCTAAAAATTGCATTAAAATTTATAATAGTGTTATTGTGTTAATACCTATGTAGTATATATTATAAATTACTATTATTTGCTAAACATTATATTTAATTTAGTAAAATAATTAAGAATAAAAATGAAAACATGTTCGTGTTGCATATTTAAAGTATATGTCCGAAGTGAAAAATATTAGAAGCGGATCAGAAGGTAGACAAAAATGCACAAAATATAAATTATACCATTTTCAAATACGAATACTAAAAAAAAAAAGTAAGTGGATTTATATATGTTTTAATTTTTTTTTTTAATTATTGTTTAATTACAATAATAAATTATTAGAAATTAATTTTTTTAATTGTATGACTACTTATACTAGTAGCCAGTAGGTATTACTCGTATACAATATAAAAACATTGTCTACTAATTTTGTACTTATTTATTTTATTTCTATTTGTATTAAATACAGTTTTTTCCAATTATTCAGATATACGTATTTTAAATACTTTTGAAAATAAGTATCTGTATCTGTACTTGAATACTTTTCAAAAGCATCTTTTAGAAGACTGGCAACCATATTATCTAAAACCGTGGTACAAGTACACCGATCATATCCCTGTCCTCCTAAATTATAAAAGTGCTGCCTCTCGCAATACATTTAATTATCCAGTACGCGTCTTCGGTCGGTACAAATTTGTCTTAACAAATCGTAAATTGTTTTCTGCTGTAGAGTTGTTGCAGTTCCTTTTCTAATTTACGAGGACAGGAATATATAATCGGTGTACTTTTAAGCAACTTTTCAAACCAAAAGAAATGCTAGTGTAGGAAAGCAGACATACCTTTAAATTCCTAGTGTCGTTCTATTAAATCTTGTACTAATAAGTAATAAATAGGTAATAATAAAAAAAATATATTAGTTAACTTTTTTTGGTTTTTCCATAATTATGATTATTATATTATTATAATTGATTTAAAATATGCGCAATACCTATATGTTAAAATTTAATAAAATGAATGACCAATATTATAAATTATTTGTTTGAATTCCTGGGCAGGCCTACATTGCCCGGTATTCTACATTTCCTGTAATATATATATATACATAAGGATTTAAGTATATATAGTAAAAACTTACCCTAATTCAACTACAAGGAGGACGCTGTTTCGAGATCGGGCCGATGGTCGATGGGTGTCGTCCAAGCCGATAGAATAGTTTATTTAAATAAGAACATAACAATATATAATAATATATAAAATAGATAATAATATTATACCTATACAATTATATTAGACTATCTGATCCAGTGCGCTTCGTTGACCGAATTACCAACTTACTCGAAATACCAAATCTATATGATTGGAAATTGTGTTAAATTCGTCATTTAATACCCCGCGTAGTGATGTTCAAAACTTACCGTGACAAATTCCCGTGGATTAACGATTTACCCCATCAGAAGTAATAAGATACATTCTAAATAATTTGTTAGTAATTCATATTTAATATAATATAATAAAAAAATATTGGTTAGTTTTAATGTAACATAATTTGATTATTAAGTACAAAGTACAATACAAATATCTGGTTATTTATAATATTTCATAAATGTATTATTAAATAGGTATATCGACGAGTATATTTTATTTAATTCAGTGTATATGTTTATTAGGTAAATAGAACACTTCAATACCTGAAATATTTAAATATGTTCATGGTATATGGTAAATATTGATGTTTAGTAAGTACCTATGTATTCAAACATAACCAAATTTCAGAGCAATCCTGACTTTAAGGTTAACCTGTTCGATTTGAAATCTATGTACCTAATACAGTAATACATAACAACATGAATTACTAAATGTGAGTCTCAACCTCTCAAAGTCTTCTGAGGATCTCCACAACTAGCATATATAGGTCACAGTTAGTAGACACTAACAAGACGACCTCATACGATTTTCTCTTAAACTCGTGATAATGTAATGTGATATCAAATGCAATTTTATTTTAATATTCATTTAAACTATCTTCAGCACATACTACATTACTACATACTAACTTTTCAAATATCCTAATTTAGGTAGACATGAGTTTATTTTAATCCAAACAATAACTAGATGTTCGAGTTTATTTTTGTGAAATTGTAATCTATTCAGGTGTTTGTATACGCTTATATACTTATCTAATTCATCAAATGTCCTAAGTAGTTAGTATTTGTAGGTTCTATCCAAGTTTTCAACAGTTACAGCCACAGAGGCGTGTTTAACGGGGGGCATAGGGCCGTGTACTTGCCCGTGGTGGAAAAATTTTAAAATATTTTATAGGCGGTATTCATATACCTAAAATTATATATTATTTAAAACAATTTTTCGTTTTATCGTAGGTACCTAATAAATTAATTATTATATGAAATATACGTATATATTTGTATTAATAATAAAACTTATAGGTATATATATACAGAGATCTAAGTAAGCTAGATTGGTATAAATACAATACGTCTATGTAGATTTTAGAGGATATATTATATTTTAGATATTGGAGGTAGTAAAAATACGTATCATCTATCAAGCGTTCGTCAGACGAATAGCCAACTGACAGAGGATCAAACGCTGCACCAAAAACGAGACCCTCTAGTCACAACTTGCTATTCACCATTTATATTAGAGTCGTTTTGGTCTTTAAATAAATAAAATACTTAGGTAAACATTTTTATAATAATTATTGTGTACAATAAATACAATTTTACAATATTCATCGAGCATTACGGCTCCACTTGGAGTACTCATTGGGTACTCATTGGGCACGTTATAATTGGCTCTGAGGACAGGGTATCTCAAAAGATAACTAGAAGAAAATTAAAAAACCCATAGACATTTTTTTGTTCAAATTCAATGAGGCAATTAATTTACGAATCACCGTTGTGAGCTTGATCAACTTTCAGATAACCAATGGAAACTGTATACGAATAAAAAACCTAGTGATGGTAAATTTTGCATTAAATTACCTACGAGCAAAACAAACACTGATTATTGGCAGGTCATTAAAAAATGAAAAATTTGAAGTCAAAATAGATAGGTGACTATCAATATATTATAATAGTATGAACTATGAATATAATATATGTATTTATGTTACTATGAATATTGAGTATAATATTATATGTATTTATATCATAATATATCAATATTCAATTCCTTTGTTTTTTAAACAGGCGGAAAACCTGCTTGTTTAAATAGTCGTTTTCCGCATAAGCCATTGTAGAGGGTCTTGGCTCTACGGATTCATATAAGTTTTTGGACTTAGAAAATATTATTAGAGTGAATCGTATATTTTCTAATACTTCACTTATCCGAGTATTTTAAATCATATTGACATTTTAATCAGAAGTTAAACATCATTGTAGCAATGATCAAAATAAACAGCGGAAAATACAATTAAGTGTCGACAGTATATTGTATTTTATAATCAAGTACACCTCGTCCTGTCCCGTTATCATCACCTGTACGCGGGCGTACGCTACACATTTATTGAAATTAGAAAAAGATTGTAAAAGATTTTCTTCAGTAACCAATGAAAACTGTTAACGAAAAAACAACCTAGTGATGATAATTTTTGCATTAAATTACCGGCAAGCCAAACAAGCACTAATTATTTGCGGGTTGTTCAAAAATGAAAAATGTGAAGACAAATTAGATAGGTTACTACCAATATTTTATATTACTATGAATATATAATATATGCGTATCTATATTATATATCAGTATTCAATTCATTTGTTTTTTAAAGAGGTGGAAAACCTGCTCGTTTAAATTGTCGTTTTCCGCATAAACCATTGTAAAGAGCCTTGGCTCTACGGATTCATATAAGTTTTTGGACTTAAAAAATATTAGAGTGAATCGTACCTTAATATTATCAAAATAAACAGTGGAAATGCAATAAAGTGAGTAAACTCTGTATAGGAAAAATACTATAACAGACCAGATTCTGACGTGTTTTGTTAAAGGCAGTACAAGCACCTTCACAGCGTTATTCTATTTACAACCAAAATTGTTACAATTTTTAAATATTGAAATAAACATTTTAATAACAAATCAAATTGTGTTCTTACTCCATCATAAACTCTTTTCCATCCAAACACTTCAAATTCAACCTCTGTACGTCTCATCACTACAATTTTGGTGCAGTAATACTTCTCAACAGCGGAAGTCCCAAACAGACATTTTTCGGAAAACTGGTCAGGAAAAATTTTTTGAAAAAAAAATATTTTTCATTTTTGTTCAACTTCACGGATTTTTACGGAAGCAATTTTACAAAGAACTACCGTTGGAAGACCGATCACCTCCCAGAAACTCTGGAGAAAGAATCTACGTAGCAGACCGCTAGGGCAGAGCAAGGCTTTCAGAAGAAAATATGGCAGCATCACAAGCGACAGTGTTGAACGAGCATCTCCATGCCGGACCATCTTTTCTAATTAATAATTTGGACTTATAAGAGAATAAAATAACTGTTGAAGAAAATCGAAGCAGTTTTACTGCCCCAAACGGTGATGAGTGATGACAGACACAAAAAAAAACACATATCATTGTAAAATCAATACATAATCGCTCAGAATCTAAAACACTCGATGCAATAATAACCGCTTCAATAATGTATAAGATTTATTAATGTAAAAGTTTATGAGTAGCAATATTAAAAATATTGAATCTTAAAATTGATAATTACCTAGTGAATCGTATATTTTCTAGCAGTTAATAGCATTCGCTGATCCGAGTATTCTAAATCAAATTGACATTGTAATCAGAAGTTTAGCATCGTTGTGCAATTATCAAAATAAATAGTCGAAAATACAATAATTAAGTGTGTAGTGTATTGCATTTTGTAAACAAAGTGGCAATATTACAAGTTGCGAAGAAAGAAGTTAAGAGAATATATTTTAAACGCAAAGGAGCGAGGGATGCATGTTTAGACCAATTAAAAATAAGTTAAGCATCAAAGGTGAACAGTTTAAACACCACATATATAGAAAATATATTACGCGAAAATAAAACGAGCAGACTCGTATTATAGAGCGGGCACTCAGATAGAACAATTTAAAACGACAGAAAATTGATAAATACCCAATAATCAACATAACATGCTATACGATAAATGCTTATATCAAAACTTCACTATCATTTTAGAAAAACTACAAGTCAAAGAAAATTATTTTTGAAACAGATATAGTATCTTTCCAAAAAACGGGATGTTTATCAAATCTGGAAGAAACACACAACGTAATATGTCTAAAGAAACATTGGCTCACATAATATGCACATAATATGATCCGATAACGGATATACAATTAACTAAGTGCATATTTGACTATGTTCTGAGGAAGCAAAGACACGATATAACTTAATAAAACATTTTGAGTCAAAAATTATAAAAATAATAAATAATTTTGAGCCATGTATACTTAACATTTTTTTTATATATATAACACTCAGAACATCGGATATTCACATACACAGTAAAAGAGACAACTAAACAATAAGGGGATAGAATTGAACAAGCGCGATAATATTTCGATAAACAATATTTAGGCCAAGTTTGACTATTAAGATCAACTAACCCCGAGGATTTCACACAGTATATTATGCATTCTACTATATTGCGTCGTAGTTCTCTGCGATGGCGCTCCTGACACATGTGATCCATATTATGCTAAATGTTTCAATAGATAATAACTTTTGCTTTCCCAGCAAATTTTATTTTAAGATTTTTAAATGCTTTTATATGATTTTATATAAATTGGAAAAACTTTAACTATATACAGGTAAATAAATAAACGATCTAAACCTATATATATGAAAATAAATAATTACGTATGGAAATAATTGTTTTTCCAGATTAAAGAAGTTCAAAACGATCAGTTCTATCTGTAAAACTTTTTTACCATCTTTTAAGTTGTATATTATAATTTAGGCATAAGAAATTTTAAATTTATATAAGAATTTGTAACGAAATTATTAAAAAAAATAAAAATGTAATGCATTAAGCACTATATTAGTACTGCAGGACATAAAAGCATTTTATTCAAGGCATTTTTAGAGTTTTTGTTTACTATAGTTTTTGATGTAATGAACAAAAATAATAATTACTAACAATATTAATTTTTTTAATTTATTCTGTGTTTATACTAAGAACTAAGAAGGATAAGTTTTAAGTGGTTAAAAATTATATCAGAAGTCAGATGTAATCCGTGCGAACACGGAACAGTCAAAACATAAATTGCGTATCTTCTACGGATACAGCTCACAGCTGCAAATAGACAGATGCACATGGGCGAGCATGTGTAGTAAACACTTATTCGAAGGGCGAATGTAAGTTCCCACACGAGATATAGCAGGTAAAAATTACCCCTGGATATCCATACATAAGTTTCCACACGAAAAAAATTACACTTGTACGTAGACACTTGTAAGACGGAGACAACACATGCGGGTGTGACATCCTCTTAAAACTATAAAACTCATATAGGTATTAATTATTTAATTATATTATATAAGATAGGTATTAATGTATTATTATTTATTACTTATTAAAAGGACGCCACACACGCGCATGTGTCTTCGTCTTACAAGTGCGTATAACATAGAACATTTTACGCTCAGCAGATTACGTTTAGCTCTGTTGGTTTAAAAATTAGAGTGAATTGACCTATAATCAAATTTAGAAGTAAGAATATTATCTACATAAGCTTTTTATTATATTTTAATTTTAAAGCGAGTTATGAGTATTTAAAGATGTACAGACAATTTACAATTTTAATATGCTCATAACTCGCTTTAAAATTAAAATATAATAAAAAGCCTATCAGTTTGATTGCTTAAGTAAAATTCTTAACTATAAATTTGATAATAGGTAAATTCACTCTTATCTTTTACCTTTCGGAGCTATACGTGTTCGGCCGAGTGTACAATTTGCTATGTTTATACGCACTTGTAAGACGGAGATAAAATATGCGGGTGTGGCGTCCTCTTAAGCGATTAGGCGATTTGGTTTAATCAGAATCAATTGATAATTTTATTGGATTTCATTTTCAGAAAAATATTTATTGAATTTGCCTATAATTGATTGTAAAATTATTCCTGTAATCCTGTTAAAGGTGGTTTCACACGAAGCGAACGCGATTTTAAATCGCAGCGGTTTTTAGTCGCTTATTTGATTTCGGTTTCACACTAGACGATTAAGCGCTCGATGCGAATGCCGAATGACCTACGATCATTATTTCTCCGAATTTTCGAATCGAACAATTAATCTTTTATTTTACAATTTAGTTGTTCAGACATCGTGGTTACGTGTAGTGTTCATTTGCAGTCATTCTGTACTTATTTTTACAAAATATATTATTTTATCAGTTTAGTCTTTACATTTTTTTACAAAATTGAAAACATTTACCACTGTTGAAAGCGTTAGTATAATTTATGCATTATATAAAAGAAATCTATTTCAAAAGAAAAGAAAAAAGGGGGGCAAATGGGTGTCGCTCTGCTGTACTGTAGGTTACAACTTACAACCCAGACAGCATTTTGTAATGATAATATTATAATAGTACTATAATAACGTTATACTAATATTATTCGTTATTACAATGTTATAATAATATTATTAATCAAAAAAATGCTGTCTGGGAAGTAGGTCACTATAAAGGATGGTGTTAAATTTGAATTCAATGATATAATATCATTATATAAGAAAAACGATTCTGAGCGAAGACTGTCAGTCAGACTATGATATTAGTTATTACTTATTACTGTAGTGATACTACTAGTTATAAGTATATTTGATGATATTATTGTGATTAAAGTAATTTATATATAACCTATTTACGTGGAACCTTGTTTTAAATTTTCAAGCCTTGGATATTGAAGTTGAACATTTTATACATTTTTAACTACAAAATAATTATTAAATTTTTAATTTGATAAATGTTGTCAAAATTCGAACATCAAATGCTTATAAAAAAAATTATATTTATATGTATTTTTAATATTTTTCAACTGCTATTGTAACAATATATCAGGAGCCTTGTAATAAATGTTGACGCTTTTTTACCCAACAAATAAAATGTTATTGACAGTTATAGAAAAAAAACTAAAAAAAAATGAAAACTGACAATATCCGTAAACAGCTCAAAAAGAGTCGAAATATTTTCAAAATGTTAGTGTATAGAAAATGAAAAATATAAACATTCAGTGAAATTGTCATGTACCTATCTACAGTTTGCTACGTACGGACCCCTCTACTCCACCCCTACACATTGTTATAATGCGCAGTATATATAATATACTATTAGCACACACATAAGTAATAGTCACAACATCTGGCAATGACCAGATGACAAAACGGGCACCACCAGAGCTAGTAAGAAAATATAATATACTGTGGGAAATCCTCGGGAGTAAGAGATTCTGTGAGTCGGACTTAGCACTGTGACAGGGCTACTCGATTAACGACAACCCGCATTGATCAAAGAACTAGCCGGTAATAGGCACATCTGTAACCCTGAGACTTTTTTATCAATTATTCTTGTTAATGAGCAAACAAAAAAGGTCTTCCTAGTTTTCTTAAAATTGAGATGATCTGTGACTTATAAAATATTATCGAAGTGGTCTGTAGTGGTAAAAAGGTTGGGAATCACTGATAGTAAGTTAATATATTGGTATAGGCCTGATCAGTATGCACTGCGCATACATTATGTATGTTACCAACATATTATTACACTATGTACTTTCTAGTTTCCACCACCTATTAATTTTTACTAAGTAAACTACTACTGTGGTAGTAAGATACTACCAAATTATTGAACCTTGAGTTTTCGTAACACGTTATCACTTCTACTCACAAAATCGTGTAAATTACTAGTTAGGCTGTATACAGTGTGTATAAGTGTATGCCTACTAGCAACTAGCTACGTTATAAATAATATTTATTACGAGACACTTTTGTTTCTTTAAAATCAGCCAAATTTATTTGATTCTCCTTAATTCTCAATAAGTGAAATTATAATGCACACGTAGTTGTCTACTTCAAATTATTAATAAATATTATATTATTATGACGTATGGTTTTAATATTCAAACTACACGGTAAGAATCTTATAAGATTTAAGAATCGCCCGATTCATTCTTGATTGATGGACATATTAATTAAAACAATTTGATTTTTTTTAAATTAATAATTTCTAATTTATTATTAAATGTACGTATTATAATGTATTTACGTATTTACGTTTTAGATTCTGAGCGAAGCGATGAATGTATTGATTTTATAATGATGTGTGTTTTTTTTTTTTTCGTGTCTCATCACCTTTTAGGACAGAAAAAATACTTGGATTTTCTTCAACAGTAAATTTTCTGATAGGAAAGTGAATCTAGTTGGTACTTTGGGGGGTCAAAAGTAGTTCCCAGTAGTTTTTAAAAGCTCCGTGAAAAACAAAAGAAAAATTAAGAAAAACGGGAATTTTTACGCAAAATCTGTTTTTGAGAACATCGATTTTGTTTTTTGGCGTAACTCTAAAACAAATTAACGTATATACATGAAATTTTTACTGGTAGTTTATATTTGCATTTTCTTTACACGATAAAAATTTAAAAATTTTTTGATTTGTTTTTAACTGTTTAGGAACATTTTCAGTTTCCAATTTGATTAGTATTTTTTTCTATGGATGTCAATAAAACTTTTTTTGTTGGGTAAAAAAGCTTGAAAATTTAATACGAGGCTCCTACTACATTGCTACTATGATATTTGAAAATATTAAAAATCCTTAGTCACAGTTTTTATTTATAAGCATTTAAAATTCAAATCTTGACAAAATACGGAAAAATCACGAAAATTAGCAAATTATTTTGAGTTGAGAATTCATAAAAATTTTTCTTTTTAAATCTAAGATTTGAAAATATAATAAAAGATTATCCATAAGTTTGTCTACCTTTATCAAAAAAAAAAATGTCTACAAGAAAGTCTAATTAAATTTTTATGAGCGTTTGAAATTCATATTTTTACAACATTTGATATTCACTCGATTTCTTATGTAACGATTTTCTTATTTTGTTGTAATTAAAAAATGTATGACTGTAGATACTTGAAAATTTCACTGAATGTTTATATTAGCATGTTCTATACAAGATAAAATTTTGAAAATAATTTGACTCTTTTTGAGCTGTTTACGGACATTGTCAGTTTTCAATTTTTTTAGTTTTTTTTCTATAAATATCAATTAAATTTTATTTGTTGGGTAAAAAAGCGTGAAAATTTAATGCAAAGCTCCTGATATATTGTTACAATAGTAGTTGAAAAATATTAAAAATACATAATCACAATTTTTTTTTATAAGCATTTAAAGTTTAAATTTTGACAAAATTTGTCAAATTTAAAAGTTAATAATTATTTTGTAGGTAGTTAAAAATGTATAAAATGATCAACTTTTATAGGTAAGGTTTGAAAAATTAAAACAAGGCTCCACGTAAATAGGTTATATATAAATTACTTTTCTCACAATAATAATATAATATCATCAAATATACTTGGTAATATCATAGACTGACTGACCGTTTTCGCTCAGAATAGTTTTTCTAATACAATGATATTATATCATTGAATTCAAATTTAACACCATCCATTGCAGTGACCCACTTGTAACCCACTGTACAGCAGAGCGACATCCACTTACCCGCCTTTTTTTTTATTATTATTTAAGCCGCAATAACTGCAATATGATTTTTGGCTCAAAACTACTAGAATATACCAACTACAGCTGATGTATTTTGAAATAAGAATATATTAATAATGTTTCTCTTGAGCCCCATGCACCAATTCATACACTATCAATAATAATTATTATTTATTATTTAGTAGGTAATACGTCATTACATAAAAAACATAGTACAAAGAATATTTGACGCTTTTTTGTATATCATTACAATTTAATTCTAAAGCTATTATTCTAGATTAATATTTTACTCTTATTAATGCTTTATAAAGGTACCTACTCTTTATGATGGTATTATATAATAGTAGTACTGAAGCAGGTACCTACCTAATTAATAACTATTATTCTTAAGTACCTACCTAATCCCTATGGAACCTTTTAATATTGTTATTTCAAGTCATTATTTTATTTTATGAATTTAGCTTATTGTTCAGTCGTATGCAACATAATATGGCGTGAAGTGAAATTATGTAACAAAAAATTACATTACAAATTACAAAGACAATAAACTGTTTTTATATGGTATTTTACACATGCCACTCGGTATTGATAAACGAAAACCAGATTTTTTATTTTACGTTGCTCACTGTTTACTAGAAAAATTAAAATTAAATTTTTATTAAGCTTTGTGTTAAGTTATTTGATTTTTTCTTTAACTAAAAAAAGTAAAATATGAAACTAATGTCCGTATGCATATAGTCAATGTATGTAATACATGTACATATTGACTATATGCATACGGGCGTAAAACTATTTTTATAAATCTCATTTTTATGTAATATTAAAATCATTAAATTATAATAATTATAAGTCTAATATTCCAATTTACTACATTTAATATAAATTATAGGTACCTAATTATAATGTTTATTCTGTTTGATAAAAGGTAAACATTTTTGAAACAAATAGCAGTTCAAGATAAATTAGTTGGAATTATTCACACAGTTGAAATGAATAATTATAACTTTATTGTGTGGATTTTTAAACTCCTTACCTTAAACACTGCTACACAAAGTGCAAATATACTTGTTTTTGCACCAATGCCGTTTAAAAGTCACTTTACTGGATTTCGACCATTATTCAAAGAACTCGCTAGTAGAGGACATAATATTACTGTAGTCAGCACTTTTCCACTGAAGACACCACTGCCTAACTACAAGGACATTCCAATTTCAATAAATGAAAATATTTTAAAAGGTAATTAATTATTCCGAATAACAAATAATAAAAAACGTATAAAAAATATACAAGGTGTAGAAATGACCTGACAAATGAAACAACTTTTGTTCTAATCGATATTAAAAAAAAAGTTGGATATGTAATTTATAGAAACTTGCACTACAAGTAGGTAGATATAGTGTTACATTTTTTATTAAGTAAAAACTTATCTAAGGAAGCTCTGCTCTCAACTTGAATTATTATGGGAGTAAAAGCGTGAAATTATCAGTGACACCACTGACATCGACAAATGTAACGCTTTCAATTCAATGAATCTATAGTACATACTACATAGGTTAGGTTATATATATATAATATGTGTACGCATGCGTTCATCAGTGGATAGTGGCTCTTACCCCATGATTTAAGATAGTATGGTTGCCCATCGATCGTACCATGGGTGGTTCTGTATATCCAAAAATAATTTTAATATAGGTAACATTGTACATTTTTTTGCTATAGGTATCAACCCAATGGAATTAGCCAGTCATGGTTTTTTAACAGTAGTGCCTAGTTTGTGGAAACTGTCTACTTCTTTAGCTCAAAAAATGCTTTCCAAACCAGAAATGCAAAATTTCATTCTATCCCAGGATTACGAATTCGATCTAGTTATGGTTTTCTCATTTTGCCAAGAATATTCAATCACACTAGGCCATAAGTACAAAGCACCAGTTATTAATTTAGGCGTTTCGACGTTGTGGCCTTCTAATAGTAAATGGATTGGTGAACCATCTACATTTTCATATATACTTGACCAACGAACTGGAGCAACAGATCAAATGTCATTCATCGAACGGTTCAAAAACACTGTCGTTGGAATTTATCAATTATTTTTGGAAGATTATTATTATTTACCTTTACAAAAAGAGAACATGAATAAATACTTTAAATATAAAGGTCACAAATCTAGGCCTCCCATTGAAGATATGTTGAGAAACGTGTCAGTGACATTACTCAATGCTCATTACAGTATCGGCGTGACTAGACCCTACCTGCCAGGTACAATAGAAATTGCAGGACTTCACGTGGACGAACCTAAACCATTAACCGGAGTACGGACATTTTGATTTTATTACTTTTATCACACATGTTTTTGTATTTATAGGTATTAAGTTAAAAATTAATTTTTGTCATAGAAAATGTTGGAGTTTGTTGAGTCTGCTGAGCATGGAGTAATATATTTTAGTTTTGGTACTATTGTGGATCCGTCTAAGTTACCGAATTCAACTATAGAAGTTTTTATTAACGTTTTAAAGAAACTGAAACAAAAAGTAATGTGGAAATGGGATTCAAATAATCTGCCACAGTTGCCCGATCACGTAATGGTTAGCAACTGGTTCCCACAACCCGATATTTTAGGTACCTATCTACCTATACCTATTCGTTTAAAATCGTTCTTAAATAATTATTAGGTATAGATAAAGTGTACACCGTTAATAATTTTAGCGTAGGTACTTATTATAATACCTATTGAATATAGGTCACCCAAACGTTTGTCTGTTCATCACACACGGAGGTATACACAGTCTAGAAGAGGCTACCTACAACGCTTTGCCAATCGTTGGTATTCCTTTCTTTGGCGACCAACACATGAACATGAGGTTAGCCGAACGCAATGGCATCGGGAAAATGGTAGATTATGTTGATTTGACTGAAGAATCCATGCTGTCTGCCATCAATGAAGTTCTTACAAACACAAAGTACCTAAATATAATATAAATACGCATACGCGTATAATGTCGTATGCAACGCATAGATATATAAATAATATATTTATGATATATTTTAGATATAAAGAAAACTCGAAGATACGAAGTGAAATATTTAAAGATTCCCATCCAAGACCAATGGATCGAGCTGTATATTGGATTGAATATGTTCTCCGTCATGGCGGGGCTAATCACCTTACGAGTAGTAGTGTAGTACTGAATTATAATCAGTATTTCCTAGTCGACGTTTATTTTGTAATTATTAGCACAACTACTATTAGTATGTTTTTAATAGTAATGATGATTAAATACATTATGAAAACTAAAGATATCAATTCATCGAAAAAAAAATAAACACAATTCTAATCTCAGTATGTATATACCTACCTGTATAGTATATATTATGGTTATTGATTACAATTTACAATATTACATTAACTTGTAAATCCACAGTTGTATTGTTCTATAAAGGGGGAGGGCTTTAAGGGGCTTAGCCCCCTAAACTTGGTCAAGCCCCCTTCTTTTTTAGTTCTGTAGGATCGAAGCCCTCCCGCTCACATTGATGTTAATAATGATTAATGTTAGCCCCCTGAATTTTTAATGGTTTCCGCCTATGCTTGTGCCGCCGTTCTCACGGTTCGTGTGGTCGATCCCCCGAATGAGCTAGTCTTAGCTATATCCATAGTGTCTGTGTGAGTATCAGAGTATGTGCGCGTGGGTCTGCAGATG
Source organism: Metopolophium dirhodum (assembly GCF_019925205.1). Lineage (NCBI taxonomy): Eukaryota > Metazoa > Arthropoda > Insecta > Hemiptera > Aphididae > Metopolophium > Metopolophium dirhodum. Next base: position 7,633,207 of record NC_083566.1, read on the forward strand.
TGCTTGTGGCTGGCCAATTTTATGATCGATGTAGGGTTTTGCTAACTGTGTAGATAGTTTTGTCAAGCTATACTACTAAGTTTTTATTAGACCCACTTCTCACAGTATACTTTTTATTACTATTTCATGACTCTGTGCATTGGCCCTTCTGCCCCATATGGGCATATGACCTATGGTAATGGTTGCGAACATTAATTTATAATAGTTATTGCTTTCCCAGGGTCTCCGCAACGCTAAGATTATTCCGAAAATATTTTGTGTGAATTAATATACTTTATGTCATATTATCATATATAGTATATAATATAAGGGCGGAGTAGGCTCCGTACGCAGCATACTTTACAAAATAGATATAACCTTTGAGACATAACTTGTCACTATCCTTATTCGGTTTTATAATCTCCATGGTAAAATAAAAATATTTCTAAAACAAATTTATAACTTTCAAACTTTGGATACAATTTTACAGTAGAGTAGGCAGGGGCGTAATTAAGGGGGTGATGAGGGGGATAGACCCACCCCAAAGTCTTCATAATATTATATATTATTTTATATACTCACCAATGTACTTGAAAATTTAATATTCTGTGTGTAAACAAATGTATATCCCCCCCCCCCCAGGACAAATCCCTAATTACGCCACTGCGTGTAGGTACTATCTCAAATTCTCAACAACCAAAAAACAACCTTACACTAATGCAGTAACTTTTTTTGGGGGGGGGGGGGGATATACATTTGTTTACACACAAAATATTAAATTTTCAAGTACATTGGTGAGTATATAAAATAATATATAATATTATGAAGACTTTGGGGTGGGTCTAGGTTATTCCCAAGCTGTATTCCTAAACAATTTTATATACTGTTAAAAACAAAATTACAAAAAAATCATCGAATTTTTCCAAAAATTATGACTAGGTATTTACTATTTTTTACCTACTACTTTTACAGTTCTATAACATTCAAACACACACACACACACGTAACACGTTCCGTATACTTAAATATAGGTACTTACTTTGAAATCATATTTATTGTTAAATTATTTATTTAATTACTACACTATTACACTGTATGTCTGTATACTTGTATTGCTTAGGGCCCGTATTACAATAGCTAAACTAAGGTTAAACCACCGAATTCGGCCGATAAAATCAGTGGGTTAAGCGTAACTGAGGTTTAAACTATGATTGTAAGACGGGCCCTTAATGTTCTCACAATAAAATATTTTATATTTTAAATATTGTTGGTTATATTACCTACCTTGGTGATTGGTATGTGTTACCTTATACCTTGTACCTTATACCTATTATTTTATTCCAGTCCTCTGTCTTTATTAACATTAGTAATTCCGTATGAAATAGGTACTATAATACAATAATACTCACCTGTTGTAAAGTGTTTTCATTTACCATCATGTACGCAGTAGCGTATTTACAGAGGGGATCAAGGGAATCGACTCCCCCTCCCTTAGGCTGTATATAATATGCAACAGTTTTTGGAGCCCAAAACTATTTTTCTGGATCGGAAAAAAGTATTTTTTAATGAATACAAAATACAAATAAAAGTATTCGGAATACGTATTTGAATACTATTTAAAATAGAATTCGAATACTTTACAAGACTGCCCCCCAGTGACGTATTTATGGGGGGGGATATGGGGGATAGATCCCCTCCCTTGACCTTTTTTTTTAGTTTAGGTATAAAGTTTAAGCTGCAGTACTGTTGCTATTTATATTTTATAATTTTGTTATCCTGTGGGCTGCGAGTGATATTACCCAACAATAACAACAAAATTAAAATAGGACTATATTCGAGAGAAGTCAGGTAAAACCCGCTAGTACCTAACCTATTATACTGTTATATACGTAGAACACGAAACTAATTGCGACAGCGGACAGAAAACGATAAGGAATTCGTAAATTTTAAAATAAATATTAAAAAAGGTGGATAAGTGGATGTTGCTCTGCTGTACAGTAGGTTACAAGTGGGTCACTGTAATGGATGGTGTTAAATTTGAATTCAATGATATAATATCATTGTATAAGAAAAACGATTCTGAGCGAAAACGGTCAGTCAGCCTATGATTTTACCAAGTATATTTGATGATATTATTGTGAATAAAGTAATTTATATATAACCTATTTACGTGGAGCCTTGTTTTAAATTTTCAATCCTTAGCCATAAAAAAAATAAATAATATAAATAAATTTAAATTTAAATAAATTTTTAACTACAAAATAATTAATAAATTATAAATTTGATAAATGTTGTCAAAATTTGAACTTTAAATGCTTATAAAAAGAAATTGTGCCTATGTATTTTTAGCCTTATATTAAATTTTCACGCTTTTTTACCCAACAAATAAAAATTTATTGATAATTATAGAAAAAAAAACTAAAAAAATTGAAAACTGACAATGTCCGTAAACAGCTCAAAAAGAGTCAAAATATTTTCAACATTTTATGGTGTATAGAAAATGCTAATATAAATATTCATGCTTTCTTGTCACAGAGAGGTCGAAATTACAACAGATGAAGTAATTGATGAGTTGTGCTTAAAAAACAGAAAACTAGAGTTTATTTTATAAATTAATAAAACAGAGTAAAATTAAAATCAATATTATTGTTTTTATTGTTAGCCTTACATGGAGTAACTAACAAAAGGTTGCATCAACACTAAAAAATTTTGATATCCCCCTCCTCAAGAAAATCCTATATACGCCCCTGCTGCCCCCCCCCCCCTAACTACGCCTATAGCCCCCACAGGTTTTATTTTTTCTATAGAAAACTCTCAAAGCCCAAAAGTAACAGTTCAATTAATAAGTGTGTGGTGTATCCCCTGAAATCAGATGTATTTTAGGCCCTTATTATAGATAATATTATTATCTATAATAAGTAATAATAACCGACAAGGCGACAGCTGTGGGTCGGCCGTCGGCTAGTCGGCACGACAAATTGAATACATACACTGGGCCCTATATTATGTGTTAAATACAATTTTTATTCGTACTGCGTAGTTACTATAGTTAATATTTTTTTTTTGTAGTTGTATTTTTGTTCTACTATCACAGATTACAGAATACTGAGTCTGTAGATCGGACCTGTTATGACGTGATATTATCATGGTTGTTCAATGAGACCATGGCACAACGAACATAATATTATACACTGTGGTTGAATTGTAGATAGTAGATACTAGATATCAAACCAAAATAAATAACAATAATATTATTTACAATGGAAATTTCGAAATAGGCACATTATCGCAATATAGCATAGTATTGCAAAGTTTTGTTTTATTTTTTATTTTTTTCAATAACGTAATTTACTTATTATAGTTTATAGTTTATAGTTTATACATTACTTATTAATGGATCCTATTTTTACATAAACAATATGTACTTCTGTCTTCATTATATTTAATTATGCGAATGTAGGTGTCTTAACAATTTTTTAACTAACATTTCAAACATGTCTGTTCAGCTTAAAGCTTTTGCCAAAGCTATTAATCTGTCAAAAATTAAATCTTATTTATTTGGATCTGATGACACAAAAGGTAATATAAAATAATAATAATTATTTACACAAAAAAAAAATTTAATTTAATTTTTATTAGATGTTTTCAATGACACTGTGAATTGTGTATCTCCTGGAGGTGAAATCATAGTATTTGGAAAAAGCAATAAAATAATTACCTTTACAAGTAAGTGTATTTGTGTGTACCTGTTGAATTATACAAAATTTACTATATTTTCCAATTTTTAATTTTATAGTTAAGTGGTTTTCCAGTCCTACCAATGATAATATTGTATGTCAGACTTTTCAAACATTTTTGAACAATTCTATTGACCAAGGAAACAAGTATGTTATAAGTTATAATATTTATACTTGTAAAACCATTAATATTTTGTATATAATTGTTTTTAAAAATATTTATAATTATCATCCCTTTATATTATTCCAGTGAACAAATTACATCAGTTGTATGTCTCCCGATTGCAGCAATCGATACAAAGCTGTCTACTCATTGTAGTCCTGAATGGTTTTGCATTGCCGTTGGATTTTCAAGCGGTTTTGTCAAATTTTACACAGAAGTTATTCTCGATTAATTTATATATTTAACAAATAATAAACTATCTGTTTTATTTATAAGGATGGAGATCTGCTACTATCACAATTATTCCATAATAGTGCTGTTTTGAAATTACGGTGTCAAAGTCATCAACCTGCTAAAATTAATCCTCCAACTGTAGAACAACCTGAAGAAATTGCTATATTATATAGTAAAGTTATGTGTACAGTTGTTGGCACAATTTTCATTAATAGTTTAAGGTCTTGTAAAAATCAATTGGCTAAAAGTAAGCACAAAAACAAATGTCTATAATTGTAAATTATTTTCTCTTCTTATTTGTTTAAAAATTAAATTGAATTAAAAAAATTAACCATATAATAATGTAAAATTAATAAGTTAATATGTGTATACAGCTCAGTTAGATGAAATAATTAAAACAATTATAGAAAAAGTATATTATTTAATCAAATACTTTTACAAATTAATTGAGTATTATTTATATTTTAGTTCAATCAAAATGTTTGAGCGATATAAGTATACCTCCATTAACATATAAAAAGTGGGCTTTTGATGTTCAGAAAAAAATAAATGATGCTGCTATTGGGCCTAGATATGATATCACTAGTTTTCAACATATAGTAGCAGCCAATATCTGCAAAGGTATTAGTGGTGATAAACAAAATTGTATACCACAAATGACTCAAATTATAGCTGCTGGTGTTGAACCATACTTGGCGATTCATTACACGATTGGAGGACATGCTCAACCTACTTTTGGAAATATAACCAAAGCAGTCACTAATAAATTGAAATCTTCTTTTATACAAACATTACCGTAAGAATTTCATTCTTTCATAACACGTTGAAGATAAATTGTTAAGTTGTATGTTTGAAATTTTAGTTGTTGGTTGTCTTATAATTTATCATTAAATGAAACGCCTGAAACACAGGAACAACCTGAACAGCTTGGATGTCGGTAATAACTTAACTAAAATAAAATATAAATTATTCTGTATAATATTAATGATAAAAGTAGTAAAATACCAAAATAATAATTAGTTTTAGTCTCAATGAAATGGATTGCGAAGCTTTGAAAATCGAACTAAGTCCTCAACTATCCATTGGGGTGATCTCTGATAATTTGGAAAAAGTAACACTTTTTGAGGTCAATGCTGGAGGAATAATACGGTAATTTAGGTCTATTGTTTATATATTTACAATTATAATTGTTATGAATATTTAGAACATGGGACGGCTATAAAGACGTACAATTTGGTTGGCTTGTAGTCAATGAAAATAAGAGTTCCAGTTCCAAACAAGCATTATTTTTAGTAATGTTTATACCAACTAGAGAAGTCCTAGAAGTATGGTCAATGCAAAACTATGAAAAAGTATCAATATCTAAAGTTTCTAAAACTGGAAGGTATGTTCTAATACAAACTTTATGGGTCATTAATTCAATCTGTATTGTTTCTATTCATGTTTTAGACTTTTCTATTCAAATTTCGGTTTGTTTGGAGCTCTAAGTACATCAAGAATGAACATATACAATGCTAATTATCGTTGTTATTTTATAGATGAAACAGAAAATATTACAGAAATAAATGTACCTTATCACTGTATAGACAGGTATAATATTATTTATTAAAATACTTTATGTACTTATCACATATTAATATTTATTAATTCTTATAAAATTTTTAATTAGTTGCTCTAATAGTGAACTTTCTCAAGATATGTATACATTTAAAACATTCAAGTCATTATGTAAAAGTGAAAATGTAGATAATGAAATACTCTGTGAAGAAGTTGTGAAATTAGTTAATAATTTAATGACTGATAAAGTAAGGCAACAAGCATTTGATTATATTACAACCAGTAAACATATGACACAAAACGCTTTGGTCGCATTTTTGAAAAGCTTTCAAACAAATTTAAAAGAAAGAAGTAAAATCTTGACAAATAATTTAAATACTAATTTATATATTATTATAATAATCTTAATTTAACTTTAGAGAAATGTGACCCTCAAAATTATGATGACAATTTATTGAAAAATACTGATAACCATTTGAAACTTATAATATTTTTAACATTTTTATCCAACTTTCAAGAAAAGCATCGTTTCCAAGCATCTTCTTTATCAGCTGAAGATAAAACACAAGTATACAAGTATAACACTAATATTGAGTATATTATTATATTTATTCATATTCATTTTTTTTTTTTAAGGAATTATGTAAAACACTCCGTTTAACCGATGAGGATTTGGATAGAATCATTTCTTTACTTCCTATAGAACCAAAAAAAAAAACTATAGTGATGTTCTATGATGATGTGAAATCAATGAATATAATTGAATTACTATCTTATTTTAATACAACTGGTGAAAGTTTGTCTATAAACAATGATAAAAATGTAGATGAATTATGTAAGATTTACCTATTATTTATATGAATTTATTAAATTGTATGTTAATAATAAATTGGTTCAGGTAAACATATATTTGAACCTATTATGCATTTTGATAACGATATTGGAGAATGGAATTCTGCATGGATAGCTAGTGGTATTCAATTATCAGATATGGTATATTTAGGTGTCAAATATTGGCTATCAAAACCTCTCACCTTAACAGTAGTAACAGAAATGTTAAATTTCCACAGAGCAATTGACACAATTTGTAATTCAAATGGTATGAGTATTATAAATCATTGTTAAAATTATTAATTGCAAAATATGTATATATTTTTTTTTTAATCAGGGATAAAATTTGATTGGGAAGTAACACAATATCAGTTTTCAAATAGTTCGAATACATTTGCTTGTTTTACTGGAGCTATAATTTGTAAGACAATTGCATCTAGTAGAAAAACAGGTTAGTTATTGTTTTAATATACAGTAACATAGTTATTTGAGAGGGAATAAAAAGCGGCTTTTTTAATATATTTAATAATTTTGTTATTTGTATAATTTTTATTTGTAGTTAATGTTAATAATGAATGGGAATGTATTTCTGGAGATGACTATCAATGGAATATATTAATAGAAAGACTTGAACAATTGTGCCATCTCAATGCAACATTAAAATATTGTTCAAAAGAACCAGTTGGGACACTTCACTGTTTAAAATATGAGTACTCGTCGATTACACTAATAGATTTACTGCAACTTGGACGTGGTAATATCACTAATTGCATTTATTAGTAATAATAATACATTATAATAGTTACTTAATTACATTATCTCACAACATAATTGATTTTAGGTGGGGTGTCTTCACTTGTTGGTAAATGGTTAGCTGGTATAGGCCTCGATCCAATTTTAGTAATTGATGAGTATTTAATAAATTTTGATAAAGAAAAAACTAAACCGTTAAATCAGAATAAAGGAATTATGGGTATTCAAGAAGGCCTTATTATAAATACAGAGACAGCTATTGAAGTAAAAGCATTAAATATGGCAGAGAAAGAAATATTAGACACATTAAAACGTCTTAAAACCTGTTTTCCATACAGTTTAAACGGAAATACATTATTAAGTAATATTTTTTGGGAATATTCATCTGCTTGGAAAAATTGTGTAGCTGATCTTAGACCACTTAAGACAGCTATAAATGTTGCTGATACATTACCATGTTTGCATACTAGACAAAGCAAGTATAATATTTTATTATTTACAATTTTTATAAGTTTTATAACTTGTGTGTTAATTTTATATTTTTAGGTATGTGTTCTTTAGTATGGTCCACACATATATCTCCTATTTTTTTATCAGCTGTGAAGCTTATTGATCGTATAGGAAAAGTTCCTAAAGATAAGTTGTGTATTCAAGATGTTGGGATGCCAGATCAATATATTGTCAAATTTTTTGATTTATGTGAACGTTTTTTTGACATTATTATTAAGGTTGATATAACAATAATAATATAATTTCCTTTGATGGTAATCAAATTATAATATTTCAGGCATCTTTATCAGCTGAAGAATTTGAACTTGCTGAAATAAAACATGATTTTTTTTGGGAAAATTGGAAAACCAATAACCAACATAAACTTACTCTTGTTCAAATAGCTTTAAATAAACCTAATCCTGATAGAGAAACACTTTTTTTGTCTCATCAATTTGTTAGAACATTTCATATATTAGCCAAATTTTCAATACACATAAATAAACCACTGAACAGTCTGTTTGACTGTAATGTAAGTTAGTATTAAACAAATATGGTTTTCCTAATAATAAAACAATTTTTAATAGGTGCATGAAATTGATATTTCTAATTTGAACCAAAACACTTTCAATCAAGAAATGCCGAGAACTAAAGTTAAAAAATCAAAAACTAATTTCATCATTAGTTCTATAAATTCAGCGGTTGGACTCATACAAAAAGATTGTGAGGTATGATTGTCATAATCTTTAAACAGTTAACTGTACAAATAATTTAGAAATAGTAGTCAATTATAAGCAAAATATTATTTTAAATGTTAAGTAATCAATATAAATGATTAAAATTAAGTTTTTTAAAGTAGGTATATATCTAATAAATTATTAAAATATATAATATTATGTCACCACGTAATACATAATAATTATTAAAATTTGAATAATATTGCGTTAAATAATTAATCAATTTTAACTTATTTTTTTCCTTTCAATTCAAATATAATTATAAACAATAATATAAACAACTGTTTCAGGATGGTCAATATGAATTTGAAAGCAAGGAATGTATGTCTTGGATAAATAAAATATTTCAATTAGCTTTTGATTGGCAACTAAATTTAGATGATCTTAGAATATGTCAAGTTATTTCACTATATAGTAAAGGACACGATCGTTTAGCTGAAGAAGTAAGAAATCAATTTTATTTTTTCTTATTTGATTCAGAAACATATTCATATTATATAATTTATTTTGAATAGATCATACCAGTTGTTCATAATAAAGAAAACCTTGTTAAACATTTAATGATTGTAATCAAACATAGATTGCAATTTGAAGTTTGCATTAGTAATTTAGACTATCATGACAAAATTGTGCACTTTAGCCCAGAAATTGTTTCTTGGCTTAAAAGTCCAGTGAGTTTTATAATATTAAATATAAAAAGGTAAATTATTTATTATAATTTTATTGATTTCAGGTGACAATTAATGTTGAAAAGTCATTATTAAAAGAAACTTTAGAATTAGTACAAACTGTAATAACTTTATTACCAGAAAACGATAGTCAACACAAATTTGTTATCAGTCTAATGGATAGTGTGATATCCTTAATTAATAGTTAATAACAAAACATATATATGTAAATGAATATTTCAAATTTTACTACTGAATGTTAAAATATATTTCACAATGCAATAAATAATAACACCATAATATTATGTTATATTTTTGGCCTGAGAAATATGAATCTAAGTCATAATTTTTTTTAGTAAAATAATTGTTCTATATTTATACCTGAGAAATATAAATTTAAGTCATAACTTTTTAAGTAACATAATTGTTCTATATTTATGTACTAACAAATTATTCTATTACCCATTTTGCAAATAAAGTAACAAAATGCAGCACAAATGTAAGGCATAAATAAATTTAAAACTTATGTTTCTAAGAGTTTACTCTTGGTGAATTTGAGGTGCGTCGTCTTGGCACCCATAAATAGTCAAAACCCCCCTAACATATCTCATTGTTTTGTACCCGATTTACACCCATTTGTACCTTCCATTAAAAAAATTGTACCCCTCTCTTTTTTACGCAAATTCAAATCCCCTGTCTGGTTATTGTAACGACGTCGTCCTGGCACCCGGAACCACCAGAAGTTAACCGATCGATTTCGGAACTATCTCATATTTTTGTATCCGATTTGTACCCATTTGAACCCTCCTTAAAAATGTTTGTACCCCTCTCCCTTTTACGTAAAACCAAATCCCCCATCCGGGTGTTATAATGATGTCGTACTAGCACACAGCGTCTTTAGTGCTTGGTGTTCTTCAAAATCTTTGTTTTTTGGTTTACCTAAATGTAATAACTCATCAATGATAGTAATTACATTATATTACTATTTTATACGAGTATATAAGTATACTGTTATTTGACAAAATTACTTTGTTATATTTTACTGAATGAAATGTTCAATTCTCAAGTTTTAATACAAAATCACGTTTTTAGAAGTATAGAACTTACTTCAACTAAAGTCTAAAACTGCTGACCAAATATAAACATTAGTTTAAGTTATTTTTTATCTGTCATGAGCTCGAGCAAAATAAAACGATATAGTTTTGGGAGCAACAAAGTTAACATTAACGTCTTCAAATGTACATGGAGATTATGTAAGTGGAATCGAATACATCATGTTAATATACACTTATAAAGACCAATGTCTCCATTTCATAATACCTAATTTGAAAAGCCGTTTAATTAATACTGTTTTTAAAATACAAAATTAGTTTTTCTATTTATTATTTGGGTTCATTTTTTGGTAAATCAATTTATTTAGTTTACCAATAAGTCTTCGTTGATTCCTGTAAAATACTAGAAAGTCCTAATTGGGGCAATAGTTTGTTCTACCTATTCATAAAGGTCGTCTTGCCACCCATAACTTCTAAGTCATCAATTCTACCTCCGACCAATTTTATATTAAAATTATATATTTTTATAATATTATATAATATAAGGTACATTATTCTTATAAGCTTTATTTAAAACAATTAATAAATAAGATATTGAAATTATGGATTTGATGTATAAATAATGTATTATACAAAGTTTAAATATTATGATAGGTACCTCATCGTACCTACTATTTATACTGGTACTGCATAACAGCATCAGAATATAAACTAATTGTCATATATATTTATTGTGAATAATACAAACAATAAATTATTATTCGAAAACACAATTTTGTATACCTATTATTATTTACTAAATACCTACAACCAAACTAAAAATAAACATATGAATACATTCTGATTGCCTATAATATAATATTATATATGAAAATTGAATCTTTATTACGAATACTTATTGGTTACACAGACCACAAGAAAAAATAATATAAATATCATTGCAACAATATAATAGGAGCCTTGTATTAAATTTTCAAGCTTTTTTACCCAACAAATAAGTTTTATTGAGATCCATAGAAAAAGTTCCTAAACAGTATAAAACAAATCAAAATATTTTTAAAAATTTATTATGTATAGAAAATGCAAATAAATTCCAATCAAATTAAAGTTATGTTCCATATTAGTTAAATTTAAGTTAAATAAGTAATAAGAGTTAATAAAAAATCCATAAAAGTTTTGTTAAGTTTCAGTGACATTAAAGTTAAGTTCCATAAAAGTTTTTTTAGAGTTAAGTTCCAAACAAATTAAAGTTAAGTTCTATGAAGGTTTTATTAAAGGTATGTTCCAAAAAATTAAAGTTAAGTTCCATAAAAGGTTTTTTAGAGTTAAGTTCCAACCAAATTAAAGTTAAGTTCTATGAAGTTTTCATTAAAGGTAAGTTCCGGGGAAATTAAAGTTAAGTTCCACTGAAAGTTTTTATTAAAGTTACATTCCAAACAAATTAAAGTTAAGTTCCGGGAAAATAAATGTTAGGTTCCAATGAAATTAAAGTTGAGTTCCAGTCGAATAAAAGTTGAGTTCCATAAAAGTTTTATTTAAGGTTAGTTCCAAAAAAATAAAGTTAAGTTCCAGTGAAATTAAAGTCAAGTTAAGTTCCATATACGTTTATTAAAGTTCAGTTCAAGTTAAATTAATTTGATGTTCCATAAAAGTTACAGTTAAGTTCCATATACGTTATATTAAAGTTAATTTTATTCAGTAAAATATAACAAAGTAATTTTGTCAAACAATAAAATACTTATATACTCGTATACAATAGTAATATAATGTAATTACTACTATAGTACTATCGATGAGTTATTACATTTAGGTAAACCGAAAAACAAAGATTTTGAAAAACACTAAGCACTCCAGTACGACGTTGTTACAGCACCCGGACGGGGGAGTAGGTTTTTCGTAAAAGGGAGAGGGGTATAAACATTTTTAGGGAGGGTTCAAATGGGTACAAATCGGATACAAAAATATGAGATAGGTCCGAAATCGATAGGTTAACTTCTGGTGGTTCCGGTGCCAGGACGACGTCGTTACAACAACCGGACAGGGGATTTAAATTTGCGTAAAAGGGAGAGGGGTATAAACATTTTTATGGAAGGTACAAATGGGTGCAAATCGGGTACAAAACAATGAGAAATGTTGGGGGGAGGGGGGTTTGACGATTTATGGGTGCCAAGATGACGCACCTGTGAATTTGATTCACTAAACATCAAAATTGAAAAAATAATTGATAAAATATATGTAGACATTTTTAATTTACAGTAACCGATTACGCGTAAAAATTACCGTTTTCGCTTAATTTTTGTTGATTTTCCCGGTTTCTGATCTAAATGAACTATAAATTAAACACAAGCTATATTACATGGGTGGCCAGTGATAAGAGTCATGAGTCATGGCATGGTTTGGACTCCCCTAGTATATTATATTTGTATTGACAATATAATAAAAATTTATTAAAAACAACAATTAGAAACATTTAATAAATTAAGTTAAAAAGATGCCAAATTGTATGATCCACCATCTGTGGTCAAATTATCTAACTGATGTAAATAACTTAAACTAAACAAGTTACGACAGTACAACTACAAGGCTTTAGATGTGGATACAATCTAATAAATCTTCATCAGAACTCTTGTAATTGATCAAAAAAAAAAAATAAAGATATAATTGTATTATGTATCTCTAAAAATATTATATTAAACAAATTATTAGTATGATTTTATGGTGCCTGTGTATGTTATAAAATATTAGCATAGTGAAGACCGATCCATCAGAAAAATTCACCATTTTTCATTCATTAAGAATATAATATTTATTATAATTGATTTATTAAATAATTTTTATTTTTATATGTACCAATAAAAAGTAAAAGATGGAATTTTTCTCATCTTTTTTATACTAATTACTAATGGTTTAAAAATATCTTTATCGCAATAGGTATGTCTTTAAAATCTCCTCATCTATATGTTTAACTCAATCATACAGATTACATACATAATTTGGAACTTAAAAATAGTTAATATTATAGCTACACACATTAATGATGATGAGGAAATAATGTTTTCAGTTTCAAAATTTTAAATAAAAACAAATATTTACTGTACAATGTTTATTTAATAATATGCAAACGTTTAATACATAAACATTTTATTTTTTATTTTTTATTGTTCCATAATTTTTCATAATATCATTAGATTGTTTATTTTTTTTTACATTTGATCTTTTATTATTATTTTTTGAAGTCCTCACCATTGTTTTAGGCAATTTAAAAAGTTCTTCTTGATTTTTTTTCGCTTCGGCATCTTGTTTTAATTTTTCTTTTAATTGCTTATAATTTGAATTTTCTTTTTTTCTGGGTTTTGCGCCCAATTTAATAGCAAGTTGTTCCTTTGCTTTGGTATTTCTTGCATCAAAGTGAGTGGTAAATTTAAATATTTCATTTTGTAATTTCCTTAAATTAACTTTTTCATCAGTTTTTGAATTTAAAGTAACAGACTTCAGATAATTGGTTTTTTGAATTTTGCTTATTCGTTTTCTTGATTTATGTTGAATTATCTGAACAGGTGGACGTGTACCTTTTAACTTAGAGGACAATGTTTCAACTTCCATGATTTGTCTTTCTAAAACAAAAAAATATTCAATTATAAGCAAGGAACTTGACATTTTTAAATTGTTGTAATTAGTTGCCTATTGTTATGACTTGTGACTTGAGTAATGAGTAATGAGAAATGAGTGTTGATAAATTACAAAACTAATTTCTGTTAATTTTTAAATATAAAACAAAAGTTATATTCATTAGATAAATTCAAAAATAAGTAATAAAAACTTTAATTATTAAACCCTAGAGAAACATATAGTCTATAGAATGTTTGTAAGACGTAAACATTTAAATACATATTAACAAGGCTGGGCTTTAACGAGTTAATTTTTCATTTTAAGAAGTAAGTTAAGTTATTTATTTTGTTTTTAATTTTATAATATTTCACTATTTCAGTTTATTTTGTTTTCATGTCAAAAAATATAAATCATAAATTGTTTAAAGTTAAAAATTTATATCATTCAAATCTAACTTATATGGAAATACTGTATGAAAAATTAACACAATATCGTATAATTTAGTTTTGGGTTGGAAAAAAATGAAGTACGCTAGCGTTGTATAAACAAATTAACTTATTTTTAACTTAATAAAAAGTTAACAAAAAGTGTGTATTAACTTTTAACTTAACTTAGTTAATCTAAATTAACTTAACTTTTTGTTATTGGTGCATATTAACTTATCTTAACTGAGTTTATTAATAACTCATTATAAACTGTAAGTTCTACTAACTGTAAGCCACTAGCAATGTTGGGTAAGTTACTTTACTCGTTACTTAGAGATAAATGTAATTAAGTTACTTTATTCGTTACTCAAATAAAATTGTAATGAAATTACTTTACTTTTCAAATACAAAAGTAACTCATTACTTTCTCGTTACAAAAAAAAAAATAAATATTTTTTTTTCAAATATCTTGGCAATTATCATTCTGCAGGCAATAATGTAACTTTTTATAGAAATACATTACTTATAGTAAAAAGGTATGATTTGAAAAAGATGTACAGTTAATACATAATTACATAACAATAGTAATTACTTATGAGTTATGAATATTAAAAAATAGTACTAATTAATTGTACATACTTATCAATGGTAATTAATCACTATAGGTATAGGTAAGTATATCATGTATTTATGTCACAAGCTCATAACATAAACTATAGATATATGAAAATAAAATCATAATACAAATAGAACACAATAAGAACTTATAAAATTATAAAAATAAACCATTTATAAATGCCAAAATATGGCTATAGTGATTTATAACAGTACAATGTATATAATTTGATATTATTAATTTTTAGAAAAATAATGTTATATATCCTAATGTAAATTCTAAATATAGTAATAAATAAATTTTTTTTTCAAATTTAACAGTTTTTGTACAACACTAAATCTCTATATATAATATGACTTGTCCTGAGTGATTCATCTTCGCCTAGCCGGAACCGCTGAAGCTATGAGCATTAAATCTGGACAGTAGTTTTGACACCCACTAAGAAATGATTTTTCAAAATTCAACCTTATGAAGGTTGAAAGGGGCAAACATGGAAAAAATTGATAGACTGATGCCCTAACTGATTCATTTGCTTTATCACCAACTTCACTGTGTCTGTAATCTAACGCAGGTAGATTGCTTACCTCATAATATACTGTTCATATAACCATAAGCGAAACTCACAGGCAACTCCACGCGAGATGGTTAAAAATTAAAATATAATATGATTTTGCTTTGATATGCAAAGCGGCCACAGCAAATTACACCTGAAAGGAGTTAATTAATCAACATTTTTTTCCGGGTTTATTCAGCTAGTTCTTTATAAAAGCTGTATAATTTAGAGGCATATAAAACTTAATAGTTCACGCTATATAGATATTCATAGGAAACGTTCAGCGAAGGTACCTATTTAGAGGAATCAATTTAAATAATAAATTAATTAACTGTTCTCATGATTTACGGTGCAATTCGACATGTCAAATATCAAAACCATTGAAAACTGAATTGTGGCGAGTTAAAATTAAATATAGATACATATTCAATTGGTAAACATAATAATACCCGCATTATAGACATAGATTTTTTTTCAATTCGCAATAGGCAGGTAGGTACTTAATAATTCGAAACTGTAACGCGTTATTCTATAGAAATTACTTATTAAAAGTAATTTCTATTACATTTTCGTTACTTGGAAATGATTCTAATGAAATTACGTAACGCGTTACAAGCAAAGTAACGCCGTTACAGTAACGCGTTACTTTCGTTATGTTACTACCCAACACTGGCCACTAGGTATGAAGGTAATATCTAACTAGGTATTTAATAGCTGATATTCATTAAATATTACTTACTGTGAATCTGTATTTGTGTATTGTTATAGAAGTTGTACTACTATTTAATTTTTAATTTATTACTTAAGAATATTATTTTTCATCGACAGATTTCAAAGAACTTTTCTTAAAATTAAATTTGATTTTATGACAGGACCAAGGTGGATAGAAACACAGAATATAACAATTAGAAACACGATTTAAGATATTATACTATCTTCGAATAAAAAATTGGGCGCCTGTATTTGCCATTAAATAGGTTTATGTACAGCTACTGATAAGAAACCTTGTATGTGTAGTTGCATTGGAAAATATATCAGGCGCCAACCAACATTGTACAGCATCCTACGAACTGGTGCCTTAAAACCCATCGAAAAGTCCATACGATTATCAGGCTTTCCATTTTTTAGACTGTGTTGTATCCAAACGCGGTTCAAACATACATAAATTGGTTTTTTTTTCGGAGATGTTCCGGAAGATTGAACATTACATAACCCACATATTCGGAAAGTCAAGAAAATTATCCATTCGATCATTGTACTTACTTAAAAAGATCTCATAGTCAAACTTATTTTACTTAGCGCCAGAAAGTTATTCAAATTTAAATATAATATTATAGTATCGTTTTTTCCACATACTTGCATACGATTTTTAGTTTATTAGAAGATGTTCAGGAAGGTGGCACATTACATAGGTACATAACTAATACACTTGGTTAGTTGAGAAAATTCTCTATCCGACCACTATTATAGTAGTAAGTTATAGTACTATAATAAAATAATCATACGCGCAACTAGGGGGGGAGGGGCTTAGCCCCCCCCAAAAAAATATCCCTTATTGATTTAGGTATAATTCTCCTATAGGTTATTTTTAATAAATAGTTTTGTTAGCCCCCCCAGAATTTTGACCCTAGTTGCGCCTATGGCCATAGGTATTTGGATACATTTATTTCTAAGACCTTATCATTTTCATAATAATAATAATACATATATACCTATCAGAATAATAAGTTAATCGGTAAAAAAGACCAAAGGAAAAAAGAACAATTTACAATTTTTGGAATTTTTAAAAATGTTAAGAAAGTACCAGTGGCGCAACTATGGCTGAAATGTTGGGGGGGCTGGTAACCCCCACACCCCCATATATGTTCACTTCAAAATATAAAAAAAAACATACAAACAAAATCAATATGTGATCCAATCATAAAAAGGTATTTTACTTTATATTATACCACAAGTTATATTGTATTTAATATAATATAGAGATGAAGATTTGTATTTTTAAGGAATTCAATATAGGCAATTTTTCTGCGTGTGTACTGTGTACATGCTGGTCGTATAAATATGTATCGGTCAAAAAGTCCGTTTTGAAAATTTTCGATATTTTTATTTTATAATCTTTTAAATATTGTATTTACCTATATAAAGTAAAACTTCTAAAATCTACTTCTAATAATAATTATTACTTTTTACATATCATTAAATATTATTAGGAAACATAATATTTTATTTCGTGGATATATTATAATATATAATATAAAGGTATTAAGCAAAAAATATTATTGTTAATATTTGAAAATTATAATATAAAATATAAATATTAAAAAATGAGGTAATTTAATATTTGAGTAAATAAATAATTAATTTTGTTTGTATGATTTTTTTATATTTTTAAGTGAACATATATTGGGGTATGGTGGCATCGCCCCCCCTCCCACCATGGGTTACTTTTCATGTAATGTCAAGTGGGGGCTACAGCATTTCAGCCATATAGTTGCGCCACTGGTACTTTCTTAACATTTTTAAAAATTTTCAAAAATTGTAAATTGTTCTTATTTTCGTATTCTTTTTTTCTTGTTCTTTTTTTCCGTGTTCTTTTTTTCCTTGGTCTTTTTTTCCAGGATTCTAATAATAATATAGAAAAAAGCTTAAAATTGTTATAAAAGTAATATAAACAATTACCTATGACATAGTACCATAGGTAATTGTTTATATTAAAATTAATGCGAAGGTGTTTACAGTTAAGGGCCAAATGTAAACTCTTACACGAATAACCTTTTTACCTGAAAATCAAAGATACTGTACTCTTTTATATGGAAATTTTTGCCTGAAAAAAAATAGGGTAATATCCTACTCTCCAACATTTTATTTGAATACATGATTTTGGAATTGAAAAGCTCATAAAGCTAAAAATGATAACTTGAAAATAATAAATATAAAAATATATTTTTATAGATAAAATACAAACACTTCAGTGAATGATTTATTTTAGTATGATTATTATTTAAGTTTTTATTTATATAGATAGCTGATTTGATTTTGTATAATATGTATTAATGTATTGCAAGACAGATATTTTATTTTTAATGTCAAAAATACGAAGACATATTTTTTTCTACTGATTTCATCTTTAACATTATTTTGATTTTTACCTATATATACCTAAGACATTTGGTTTTTTAATATATAATAATGTATGGTAATTGGTTATTAATTAATTAAACGATTTAAACTGAAGGAAATTATTACATTTTATAATTTACATAAGTATACTAGGAGGAAACAACAGCGGTACAATCGGTATCCACTTGTCCCACCTTTTTAAAAATTAATTTGACTTTTTATTAAAAGTTACTATTATATTACAATCGTTTGTAGGAAATAACACTATGTTTTGTAGGAGCTAACACTATCTTTTATAGGAGTTAACACTATGTCTATGTAGGAGATTACTTACATTTGTAGGAGTTTACCATTCCCCCAATTGAGTTGTATGAATGGTGGGCATTGGGCAAAGCCCCCCCCACTGGTCACTTTACTCGACATAAATCATGCACCACCATAAATTTAACCCGAATTGCGCATATGATAATAGTACCTACTATAATAATACTTGTCAATTTGTCATAAAATAATCTCATACCGTCCGAACTTTGGTCTGTGAGTTAAGTCTGGAAAAATCTTACTACGAATGGATCTCCACCTGCTTACTCATCATAAACGCAAATATAATACTAGCAAGAGATTTAAAATTTTAAATGCCAAAAACTCTGTTTGGCATAACAAATATAATTGAAAATAAATATTAAAATATTAAAATTAATAATACTGAAAAATTTGCTATTAATAATATATAATATACTAACTATATATGAAATAGGTATATATTAATACACCCATAAATACGTACATAATATACATTT
This sequence comes from Metopolophium dirhodum, assembly GCF_019925205.1. Classification (NCBI taxonomy): domain Eukaryota; kingdom Metazoa; phylum Arthropoda; class Insecta; order Hemiptera; family Aphididae; genus Metopolophium; species Metopolophium dirhodum. Next base: position 7,652,530 of record NC_083566.1, read on the forward strand.
TTAAAATCTCCTAACTTGTTACTTATATGGAGTGCATGAATATTTGGTTAAAACTCTTTATCACATACATCTAAAGCATGTAGGTAACCCAAAGGTGAATACAATTTTGCATTTACTCGATTTCTCATGGAGGGATTTTCTTATTTGGTTGTAATTCAAAAATGAATATCTGTAGATACTTGAAATTTACACCATATTATGTTTATGTCCATATGTTTAATTTATCATTTTCTATACATGATAAAATAATGTCAAAATATTTTGACTCGTTTTGGGCTGTTAATGGGCATTATCAAATTTTTAAATTTTTTAGTTTTTTTCTTTAAATATCAATAAAATATTATTCGTTTGGTCAAAAAGTTTCGACTTTTAATACAAGGCTCATCCTCACACATTGTTAAAATATCAGTTTAAAAATACATAGGCAAATTTTTTTAATACGTTTTTAAAGTTCATTTTTCGAAAAAATGAATGTTATTGAAAATTAACAAATTATTTTGAAGTTAAATATTTATGAAATGTTTAATTTTAATAGCTAATGATTAAAAACATGGTCCACGTAAGTATAGTTCATACTGTAACTATAAAATCTAAAAAAAATATAAACACAGTTTTTTGTTATAGGTATTTGAAGTTCAAGTTTGGACGAAATTAGATATTTAAACGAAGAAGAACGATTTTAGTTTTGTGTTATAATTTAATAATATTAGTTGTGCCCGGTCGTGGGTACTTGAAACTTCTAAGGTATATACAATTATACAAATAATATTAATTCAACTTACAGTCTTCCGCGTTAATAATAATCATATAACTATAATATAAAATATCCTTGACTGACAAGCCGTCTCCGCTCAGAATCGTTTTTATAGGTATACAATGGTCAATGATATTTATATCATTGAATTCAAATTTAACACCATCAATTACAGTGACCCACTTGTAACCCACTGTACGCACGGCAACACAAACTCTCCCGATTTTTTTTTTTCGTTTTTTCCAATAATTAAGAAAAGTACTGGAAAATATTTTGCAAAGTACCAACTACCAACTAGATTCACCTTTCTGGTTTCTTATTAGAAAAGGTAGGTATGTTGAAGTTTAAGATTGAGGCATCATTTTTTCTACTGTAGAGTGTCAACAGTTACAATAAAATAAAAAAAAAACCATCATTATAAAACCAATTGGTACATATTTTATGATTTATCGCTCCGCTCAATAAGTACTAAAATATGAAGAGAGATCCCACAGCAACCTCCCACCAGACCTGTGGGCTGTGACCACCGACCAGTATTGCCGAAGTGCCGACCCCGTCGAATGTCGATCCACTACTTGGGGTACGGTTAGGTTTGTTATAATTTTTTCCGTTATCAGCGTGCCGTGACCGACAACGAGCAACGGGCTACGGGCAGACGGCAGTCGTCTGATAGGCGCGCACCGTTCGTTGTGATCGTCCGCGGAACGTTATTTATTTTATTATTATATATTTATATATATTTTAATATTACTATCGTAGTATCATTTGCTATCCTATTGTAGTATTGTTGCAGGCACCTGTCCTGCCGTCCGGTAAACAGACTATTTATTTATTTTGTTACTTTTATCACCACGACGCGCTGCCGTCACCAGTCACTATAGTGTGACTAATTTATATTATTGCTCAAAAATGAACTCCATGCGTTTCAATAATGGACCGGAATCAATTGTTGCTGTCCAACTTCGGCCGTACATTGTGCATTTAAGATTATCGTAGTTTATATCCCGATGGCCAGCCGAACGGGCCTCGTATATTGTTGTCATACCTAACTATTATTATTTTCATCGCCATTAACGTTCCAGTGCGTGGGTTTTTTTAAATTTTTATTCGGTTATCATGTCGTTTTCAGAGGACGATTTGTCTGTGAAAGTAGCCGTCAGGTGAGAAACCAATTTTGAAAACATTTTATTTTCAATAATTCTTAGGTTATATACATTAGCCCTGATGTACCTATGTGCAATCGTTTTATTGGGTAAAGGTAATGTGATATCTAAAATATTGCAGGTGTTGTTAACTATACATTGGCCTTCGGGCTCTGATCACTGTCTGTAATTTCTATAATATTTATAATATGGTGTATAATAAATCCATAATGGGCCACATGGCCTTCATAATTTATGACAAAAGCCGACAAACTGATCTCAAGCCCATCTCTATGAATGACAAGGAGTGGCAAAAAAATGAATTTTTTATGTGGGGGAACAAGTGGTTTTCCCATATATGGTAAAAGCTAGATGGTTAATTTCTGTTTTGTTTATATTTTGTTTTTACATCAACAGAGGTCATTATTTTGTTAAAACTAGAGCAAATAACAATTGTCTTCATTTAATTAGTTTACATTGAATATATTGTACAATAGGTATACATTGTATAGTTTTTATGACACTCGCTTTGTTTGAACTTTCCCTTTATGACACATCTTTTGTATCCTGTGTACTGATTAGATAATATTTTGTAGAATACGTCCTCAAATTGCACGTGAAGTGATTGATGGCTGTCGTATTTGTACAAATGTAACCCCTGGCGAACCACAAGTGACTTTAGGTTCTGATAAATCATTTACCTATGATTTTGTGTTCGATACACATGAGAACCAACAAACTTTATATGAAAACTGTGCATCTAGCCTTGTTGCTGGTGCTCTACAAGGATATAATGCAACAGTCCTTGCGTATGGCCAGGTAAACAATTAATTAACTTTCATAAGTTGACATATTTTAATTTTTTTAAACAAATTGTTATATAATTTAGACTGGATCTGGTAAAACATATACTATGGGCACAGGCTTTGACTTGGAAAATATTGATGACACGGACCCGACCGCCATAGGCATAATTCCACGAGCTATACATCAACTATTTGATGGAATACAATCAATAAAACAACAATCATTGGATGTTGGAGATCCTTCACCTCATTTTGCTGTTACTGCACAGTTTTTAGAACTATATAATGAAGAAATAATTGATTTATTTGATACCGCCAATGATTATTCTATAGCCAAAGTATATTAATTGTAATCAATCAATTATAATAACTATTTTAATAGTTTTATATTTTGTTTAGAATAAAAGTGGTATTCGTATTCATGAAGATATGCAACATAATATTTATGTAACTGGTGTATCATGGAAACCTATAAATTCAGCTTCTGAGGCATTGTCTAATTTACGTCAAGGCGCTTTATCTCGTACAACTGCAGCAACCGCAATGAATTCACAATCATCAAGAAGTCACGCAGTCTTCACTATTAACATTCAACAAAAACGATTTGTTAAACACGAGGTATATTTATATTGTATAATATATAGGTAAACAGGCGTCTAAGATTTTATTTAAAATGTTTAAACATAAATTATTTTCAGGACGAAGGGACTGAATCTACTTTAGAAGATTGTGGTACAAACCCTGCTGGTAATCAAAATCCTGGTGAATTTGAAACTCTTACTGCTAAATTTCATTTTGTTGACTTGGCTGGTTCTGAGAGGTTGAAACGGACTGGTGCTACTGGAGATAGAGCCAAAGAAGGGATATCAATTAATTGTGGTTTATTAGCGTTAGGAAATGTTATATCAGCATTAGGAGATAGGTCTAGAAAAGCTCTACATGTGCCTTATAGAGACTCAAAACTAACAAGATTACTTCAAGACTCTTTGGGAGGTAACAAATCTAACTTTTGTATTTAAAAAAAAATAATAACAATAACACTATTATTATCCACAGGTAACAGTCGTACTGTTATGATTGCATGTGTCTCTCCAAGTGACAGAGATTTTATGGAAACACTTAACACCTTAAAATATGCCAATCGAGCACGTAATATTCAAAACAAGGTCGTAATTAACCAAGACAAATCATCAAGAACAATTCAACTTTTACGACTAGAAATACAACAATTACAACTTGAAATTATGGAATATAAGCAGGTAATTTATTATTACCCAATTGTAGTCTCAACTATAAATTTCATTACTACCTTAGTTAATTTTATGTGAAATTATTTAGGGTAAAAGAACTGTAAATGAAAATGGTGAAGAATGTGTTAATGATACATATCTTGAGAATACAATGTTACAGACTGAACTAACTAATATGAGAACTCGTATAAAAGCCATGCAAGAAACTATAGATGTTCTAATCACTAAAAATACACAATTATTAGCTGAAAAAGCTACTGGAGCATGGTTAAACACTGATGCTGGTATCGAATCTAACATGACTGACGTTATACAAGGTTATTTAAAAGAAATTGAAGAGTTACGAGCAAAATTATTAGAATCTGAACATATGTGTGGTCAATTACGAAAAAATACTTCTTCAGCTATAAAAACTCATCATGCGAGTTTTCCTAGTGAGGAATACAGTTCAAAAGAATTAATTGCAAAAGCTAAACAGGAGTTGGAAAATGAAAAACAGACGCTACAACGATTAATATCTGTGAAGTCTCAAGAAACAGAAAGTGAACCTTCAGTCTCTGACGGTATTATTATTATATTTAATACACAGACAAATCTTAGTAATAAATACAATTGATAGTTTCATTATGTTACATATTTAAAGATTAAATGTTATTATTAGTTTTTAACATTATTTATTATTTAGATAGTGAAGATAACTCATCTGATGATGAAAACGAGAGAGCAAGTGTAGACAGCCAATATAGTCAAGAACTAGCAAACTTGACATCTGAAATTAATTTAAAGCAAAAGCTTATTGAAGAGTTAGAGTTATCCCAGCGTAGATTAGCCAACTTACGACAACATTATGAAGACAAACTTCAACAGTTGCAAACAAAAATTAAATTAACTCAAGATGAGAGGGATACAGTACTTTCTTCTCTTGGTAATTAAACAATTTTCTCTAATCTATTTCATTAATTTGAATTTAAACTTCTAGTATTATTAATTTTTTTTCATGTTGAATATTTATTTTAATATATAGGTAATAATAATAATAATCCGTCTGAAAAAGTAAAAAAAGTAAAGGATGATTATGAACGTAGACTTGGTACTATGCAGAAAGAATTAAAATCATTACAATCCGCTAAAAAAGAACACGCAAAACTTCTAAGAGATCAATCTCAGTATGAAAATCAAGTACGAACACTTAAATATGAAGTAAATGATATGAAACGTACCAAAGTAAAATTAATGAATAAAATAAAAGAAGAAACAACTAGACATCATGAGGCAGAAATGAAAAAAGCTAAAGAAATAGCTCAACTGAGAAAAGAGTCTAGAAGAGCAGAAATTAGAATGAGAAATCTTGAATCAAAGTCTCGTGTTCGTGATGCGGTATTAAAAAGAAAACAAGAAGAAGTTACTGCACTTCGTCGTGCAGCAAGAGTTATAAATAATAATCGGAAAGGTACATTAGGCTCTCAAGCTAATCGGAAAAATTCCAAACAAACATGGTTCAATTTAGAAAAGAATATTTCTGCTTTAACACTTAACAAACAGACCTTATATTCTTTAGAGAAAAATATGGAAAGGTAAATTACATTTATTACATTTATTTATTATTTTAATTTTATATTAAAAAAACATTTTAATTTTAGATTACTGCAGGAGCGAAAAAAACTACATTCAGATTTAGATTTCAAACTAAAAAAATTAGCTGAAGCTCAAGTGCAACAACCTCGTGATAGTAATTTACATCGTGATTTTGAAGACGAAATTGAAGCAATCAGAGCTAATTTAGATTATGTAGATGAAAGTATAAAAGAACTACAAGAAAATATATTGCAAATTGAAGATTCTAAGGTTTTTATTTTATTTTTTCATGATTATTTTTAATCAATATAATTATATAAATATTGTGTTGCTTTTATATTATTGTATATTTCAGACTGTTACTGAAAGTTTAGAGTTACACGGTCATGTAAATAATCTGCCAGATGCTATATATGTATTGGACAAACTTTTTCAAATGTCTTTGCATAATTCTTGTCTGGCAGCCCAGAGAGATATAAATTTGAAAGAGTTAGAAACTAAAATGCAACAGGTATTAATTATATAATATATTTATTATTTTAGTTTATTTAAAGTATTATTATTTAACGAGATAAAAAAATGAATGTTGGATTAAGTTTGTTGCAATGGCAATTAGCTAACAATATTGTTTTAAACTATTGTTTAATATTTATAAATAAAACGATTACAAATATTGGATGTAGTTGGAGAAGAAAAAAGAACTACATTTGTTAATATTTATTTTTAATTCTTAATACAGTGTAAGCTGCTTAATGTGATCAACTCGAGACCTGGGTAAAATTATAATAATAGTTAACGGATAATAATATTTTATTTTCAGTTACATTATAGTACCATCACATAAAAAAATATAATATTATTAGCTGCTCAAGATTGATTATGCATTTATGCACAATCATTTTAAGCACGTTATAAATACCTAATATTATTATCCAATGATCAATTATTTTCTAATATATTGATTAATAGTTAATACCTCACTATGCCAAGATGAAGTGTGTAATTCACAGACATTGGGAATATGCCATAAATATTCATAGTGATAATGCATAATATTAAACTTCATGCGGCTAACAATTGCACATTTTTTGTATGTAGATGGTATATAATCTAACTATCCAAACATAATATATTCTACATAATATAATTTAATTTAATTTGTAACATATTACACTCTTTAATTTGTTAAAATATTGTTAATTTAATTTAATTTATCATTATCAATTAGGTATAGTTACTGTACTGAGCCTGTCGGGGCGGATATATTATCAATAAATAGATATAAATATAATATCGAGACATTTTAATAAAAATACATGATTGGTATTTGGTACAAACATTGTTGTCTTAATGTAATACTGTTCATAGATTTAATTAATACATATTGTAAATATTTATCTTTCACTATTCCTCTTTTATATTTCCAGTTATTTTAACTATAAATAATTTGTATTATTCTCAGCTTGAAAAAGAAAACGAAATACAAAGACAGTTAATTGAACACATGTTGTCCAGTCGAGAACGTATTAATGAAATGCCTACAAGTATGACTACCAGTAGTGATAGAGATATGAGATCTGTAGTAAGTTCTTCATCTTCATCACGTTCTACCTCCCCTTCAGATATGGCGTAAGTAAATAACTAACCATTACTACTCAGGTTGGGCTAATATAAAAAATGTATAGATTCCAATAATTACTTCTGAGCCATGTCTACTTTTTTTTTTTCAAGTAATAAAGTTGGTTAATTTTAACAACATTATACATAAATAAATATTATCTTACTTACTAGTATTTAATGTTTTAATGTTAATTTCAATAATTAATACTCACTGATTATAATTGTTTCATCATTAATGTTTAAACGTATTGTGTTTGTCTTGTAGGGATAAATGTACTATGAAGTATAACATTTTGTAAACAAAAAATTGAAGTAGTTTCGTTTAATTATTATTTCAGAAGTAGTACACACTCCAAAAATGATATTGGGGCAAGTAAACATAGACGCAGACCTGCTCAAGCACAAGAACTTCTTTATGCCTCTAAAACTGTGGACCAACAACGAGTACCTCTCGTGCGTGTGCCAAGTGCTTCTTCTTTCCTAAGGTATATTGCATATCTAATATTTTAATATCTAACCTAGAAATTTTAAATTTAAAATGTATTTCAGACCTGACAAATTTAAACCATCACCAGTGATGGGCCGAAAACAAATTGAAAGACAAGAATCTGTTTCACCTCGTCCTATTAGGCGGGGAACTTTTATTATTTCTCCCAACACAAATTTACTAGGCAAACCTGGTTCAATGTGAGTGCTCCTACTAACTATTAACTTTTTAAAATCCTAATCTATTATTCTACCAAAAATTTTTTCTATTTAAGTTTAGAGTTAAATTAACTAAAATTATATATTATGCTTCATAAATCCCATAAATAAATTAACTGTACTAACTCATTGGTGTTGGTGCTTATTTTTCAATCTAACAGGGATCGACTAAACAAAAGCCCTCCAAATTCTCCACCTGCCTATCGTCGAGCAATCAGTCGCGATGAAAATGTTTTTTCTCGCCTTACATCCAGTACCACCCAACCTATTGAACAACAGCGATCTAAAGGTGTAATACAACCATACCAAGGAAAAGTAAGTAATGATTTTAGTAAAACCGTGTATACATCTTGGAATTGTCTTTATTTTAATTTTAGACTTCATTGAAAACTCCTTTGCTATGTACACATATCACAGAAGGTCATTCTAGAGCAGTTCTTGCGGTTTATGCTACTGATGACATGCTGTTTAGTGCCTCAAAAGGTTAATATTTTAAATTATTTATGCAAATGATTATTATACAGCTTAAATTTATTTTATTTTTATTAGATAAGACTGTAAAAATTTGGGATCTTAACAGTGGTAAAGAAATTCAAACACTAGCCGGCCATCCAAATAGTGTTGTTGCAATAAAATATGATGAATATGCACAACTCGTATATAGTGTAACTTCTTCATATGTAAGAGTTTGGGACATGCGGTTATCTAAATGCATTAAGACACTCAGGTACTAATGTAATATTAGTTAACACTAAATAATAAACTAAAAATTAGCAAAGTATGTTCACAGATCAACTGTTGCTTGTGAAGGTTTTTAATATTATAGTTTGTGGATGTTCTAGTTAATATAACATTTTATATAGGGTTCGGGTCAATAGCATTTGCACATCCATTATTGATGTAGTAAAAAGTAGTAGAGTGGTATACAAATATGTTTATAAGTACAGAGAATTTAAATACAAAGTTTTATTTTGCATTATTTAGAGATAATTGCATATTTTAAAATTGTTTGTTAAATTTGACACGTATTTCTCAATTTCTAACAACTACCACTATTATTCACAAATCATGATCATGAATTCATGGATAATAGTTAATTATATTGAGTAGGTCAAAAATATATTGCACAACAATGTGGTTACTTATCAACGATCGAAGACATGTAGTTTTGAGTTAGTTTATTAAAAGGCATAGGTAGTTATTTGTATCTAATATATTCTTTTTTGTTATGTTCATGTGCTATAAATTATTATATTTTACCTGTGGTTCCTGAAATTTAAACTATTATTATTATATGTCAAATATATTATATTTATTTCATTTTTTTTTTAGTGCTTGTTTTTAAATTTTTTTGGGATATATATTTTAATGTTTTTAAGGGCTACAATTCCTGAACCCTGGTTTATATACCACGTGTCCACAAAAACTAGGTACACTCTTTATCTCAGTTACCTACATTATTCAGTATTCTAGAATTTTGTCTTGTGAGAGATCGATGATCCAATAGTCTAGTTTCATGTCCCGCAAACAGGATTCAAAAATTTTTATAGGGTACTGAGTAATATGGTAATTTAATTATACAGTGTACCCTATTTTTGCGGACACACGGTATTTTAAAATTATTTATAAAATACACAATGTTTTGCCTCTGCAATTTTTTACTGTCCAATCAATAGAAAGTAGTTATTTGTGAAAAGGTCATTTGTTTTTAGTAAAAAATCATATTTTCTCCTCTACCATTTTTTGAATAAAACATTTTATCGTGAAACAAATAGAAGACGGGATATTTTTGAAAAGGTCGTTGTAAAGGTCTAATAAAGGTGTATACAAAAATGTAGTTTCTTTTACTTAACTGGAGTTTATTTTTCATCTAATTTGACTGGGCTAAATAGGTATATAAATTGAATTAAAAATTATTATACCTCCAACTATGTTTTTTGATTTTTATAATTTTTGATTAATTGTAAATTTAATGTTATAGCTCATCTGGTATTGTAAACAATGGATCAGTAATGTCATCACAAATTCCAGTTGGAGAAATTATGTTGAATGATATTGCACTAAATAATTATGGACGAACCTTGTACATGGCATCTGGTGACAAAGTGAAAATTTGGGATATGAGAAAGTAATTTTATTTGTACAAATTGTTTGTGAAGTTGAATCTAATAAACGTTTTTGGTTTTAAGGTTTACAGTTCGAGGAAAATTGAGTAGTGGTCATACAGCTGCTGTTATGTGTTTAGCTGTAGGTCGGTTTGACAACAAAGATATTATAGTTACTGGATCTAAAGACCATTACATTAAGATGTTTGAAGTCGATGAGGAAGCTGTTGGAACCTATAATCCTACAGTTAATCTAGAACCCCCTCATTATGACGGAATACAAACACTTGCAATACATAATGAAATACTATTTTCTGGTTCAAGAGATTATGCTATTAAAAAATGGGACCTGGAGAAACAAGAATTAGTTACTGTTAGTAATTTTTCCACCATTGTTATTATTATTATTTATTAGTAAATTAATAAATAACCTTTATCTTTCAGTCTATAAATAATGCTCACAAAGATTGGATCTGCGGATTGGCTATTGTTCCTGATCATCCAATACTATTGAGTGTGTGTCGTAGTGGATCTTTGAAAATGTGGTCAGAGTCGACTTGCTCACTTCTCGGAGAGATGAAAGCACACGATTCTCCAATTAATGCTATTGCGACAAATTCTACGCATGTCTTTACTGCAGCTCAGTATGTGTTAATTATCATTATATTAGTGTATACATATGTAGCGGTGGTATGGTGGAGGGACAGTTTTGCATGTGGTGTGTGTATGCGATGATTTCAGCCGTGGAGAAGTGAAGATGTGGCGAGTGGCTCAAAATATCTCGTTTCCATCGACCATGACAATGTCAACAGGACGTATGTTCAGCCTGGACATGTGAATATTTTAACTCTTGAAAACATTATGTATGGGTTCATCTATATACTCGGTTATAATATTATTTAATAGTTATTTATTTATTTTTTTTATTATTTATTTATTTGTTTTATTTGCTCAACAATTTATTTATTTGTTTTAATTATTATTAGGTTAAAATGTACTTGAGTAGTTAGTTTTTGCACTTTCTGAAAATTATTTTTATTTTGCATGAACGCATAATTATTTTATTTATTATTTTTGTTATTGTTATTATTGAATATTTATTTATTGTTAAACATATTTTTAGCTGTAAAATTTTATTTTGTTAACCCAATTTAGGGTTGATTATAAATGTTTGTTTATTTATTATTATTTTCTTTGTTATCAAATATTCATATTTTATTTTAATTTATCTAACTTTGGTGGTGGAAGATCAAAAATATATGTGGTTAAAATGTGTAAATATTCTTTAAAAAAAATGTATATAAATTTTAGGCTCGTCACACCACTGATAAGCATTGTTGATATTTGAGGTAATTTTTACCTACCTACACCTAACCACCTATGTGTTCACACGTCTTTTACGTACTTAATATTTATTTTTTTTCTTTGTAGTTATTTCTTCCAAAAATTTAGTAAATATTTTGTCTAATAACTTAATATTTGCAGTAGTTAAATTAATAAATCAAAACTGTCAATTTACAATCATTTTTAGGCTTTAAAATATAATAATTCTTATTTTGGATTCTTTTTAATATTAAAATATTGTATTATGTATGCTATTTTTATTTGGCTACAAATAATTAGTGCAGTTATCTACTCATGTTAATCGTCAATAAATGTGTACTAATGGCATTAATACATTAATAGTACTTGGCTTGATTACTATTTACTAGTGTATGTTAATTTTTCGTTTATTCTAGATAAATGGCTATATTTACAAAAATATATATAATATAATGAAAATACTTGCATATATATTTTGTATATAAGTATTGAAATTGTTTTGTAATTTAGTTGTTAATCCAGAATAAAATAAAAATTATAATCCATTTTTATATTAAAAGTGGTCCAAGTCCACCCATAAATTTAAATGTTTTAAGTTCGCATTTTCATTGTTTGTAAGACACTGCTAACATATCTGTTAATTGTGTCATGCTCTAACCTGAGTCGATAACCCATCCCCGGTAAAATGATAATTCCAAAGAAATAATTGTATCAATAAATCGACCCATTAAATGTAATAATAGATTTAAATTAATGTATATGTATTTACTATATAATATATTGTAATTTTATTAATTTTTTTAAAAATCTTTCATCCATTATATTGCATGATGCTTTGCATGTTTTGTGTGTTCGTTATTTGGTATATTGGACATAGTTATAACAAGTCATTATTTGATATTTACAGTGATGGAACAGTGAAGTTATGGCGTGTTAAATATCGCTTAGACGTGATGGCTTGACGGACAATCATTTGCATTGCAACAATTCTCCAGTACATCGGTATACTCGTGTTGACCATGATTATATTGATTAGCCACCTGATATCTTCGGTGCATGCCATATTCTGCCATAAACCGAAGCAAACAAAATCTATATTATAATCTGTGATATTTACTTATTTTGAGAATCTCTTTCTGCTGAACTGGTATTTCAGTGTTCCTTACAAATTGGTTCCAAAGATGCATATTTTTTAATAACATATTTACTATGGGTACGGTAATATTTTTATTATTTTGAACACAAAAAGAGCGACTAATAATTGCATGCTTATATTTAGGAAATGAAAATGCTCAATATTTATCAAATAACCATTTAGTATTATTATTATGGTATTTGGTACTGATTATTACTTACAATTTTTTAATTAATAATTTTTTGTGCATTGATCACGTTAAATAATTTATTTTTAATAGAATATAATATGTTAATTAATCAATTTTAAAAATCAAAATAAAATTTTGTTTTATTTTTATTATTCATTTTAAAATAGACCTGATCAAAACAATGTTAAGTGTAATATATTATATTTATAAATAAAATAATGTACTACAAATGTTTATTTGATTATTTTAAAATACGTTTAATATTTTGGAATACTTACTGCTTAAGTGAATAAATTATACAATAAAATAATAGGAAAAAACAATTATTAGTTACTAATAAATAAATTTACAAAAAAATAATAAATATTTATTTACTATTATAAGATAAAGGTCTATATTAGTTAATTGTTTTATAATTAAAAAATATCACAGAAATTAGCAATAAATAGCATTGAAGTATTAACTAACATTTTGAGTGACAAACACATGGCCAAAGTTATTGTATGAGTATGTACGGTTCAGAATTAATTCCTTTAGTTTAATACCCGATATAACCTAAAATAATAAAAAAAAATTATGAATGAATATTTTTTTTTAATTTTATTTATTTGTAAAATCATACTTGTAAGCCATGATTTAGCGCTACCATCGAGAATACTGTTTTGATTGTTGCGTATGGAGGTAAAAGTCTTAACTGTATGCCAGAAATCATAGTCCAAGCAAGATTACTATCTTCTTCGTCACTGACTTCAACAACAAGCTGCATGTCACGGTTTCTGAAAAAAATATATGTAAATCATCATTGATTGAATTTATTTCTCTTTTTTAATATTAATCCGACAATATTGTATTTCATAAATTGTTCATATTCTATTAAATCTGTTAATTTGAGTAAATATTTTATTATAACTATAAGTTACAAAGAAAGAATTGACACTTGTTACCAGTGGTGTACCCAGGATTTTTCAATGGGGGAGGGGGAATAAACAAAGTAAATCAGAATTTGTATATTAGGTTGTTATTACTATATATCGTAACCGTAATAGACCTGGGGACACTACTGCTTGTTACATAAAATATTCCGGTGCAATAACATAAAACTTTATTATAATATTAACTGGTATCCATATTGATATACAATGTTGCTGAATAAATAGCTATTTAAAATGTCAAATGTTTGTTAATTCACTAAAAGGTATATTTTGTTAATGAAAGACAATTTTTGTACATTACACCAATTTTTTAGTTCAAATTACTTCTCAATTATATTTAAATCTGTTAAAAATATAATACTTAATTTTTTTGAAATTATATTAGTTTAAAATTACCTGTTGTTTTTTATTGAGCACGTGAAGTCAAATTGTTCTTCACAAAAAACCATATCAGGCAAATACGTTATAGAGAATGTTATGTCGTCTAATTCTGGAATCTACCAACATATGAAGACTAATTAAATATTTAACTAGTAATTTACTGCAATCAGTGAACGTGTATATTTTAATTTAATAGTATTTTCTTACAAACTATATTCAATTTAATTATCCATAAATAAATCCAATTATAATTTACCAATAATTAGTAATTACCTGTCTCACTAACGGACTGGATTGTATTTGACCTTTAGTACCCATATTAGACCGCCATAAAATGTCCAACTTGCCAAGATTATTTGTTCTTGTGGGATTTTTTTCAGCAGTTTTATCTAAGCTTAATCTATACATATACTGTCTTGTTTCTTTCACATCCAGTATGTCCATATCTCCGAAAACAGATTTATCCTCTGAACTTTCAAGTAAATGATTCATTGAATTAACTGTGATAAAAAAAATAAAATGCACTGTTAAACATTTTTATCAAAAGTATTAAAAATAATATCAAAACTACCATCATATCCAATTGATGATTCTAAGATAAATTTTTCTAATGAGATTGGAGTAGACATAATATTTTGGACTTGAACTTCTAGGTAAACTTCATCAGTCTAAAATAAGTATAATAATATAATTTAAGTATTAACTTTAAATTGTATACATTTATTATTTATTAAAATATGTCAACTAAGATGCTTACTACAGTATTGTAAAATTTTGTTTTTAGATCTAAAGGTTTTGGAACTCTATAGCTGAAAATTGTTTCAAACGAATGTTTCCTATCATATTCCACTTGACAAATCAATTTACTAAAAAAACTTATATTTTAAAATACAAATGACATTTTAAATTAATCTTAGCACAGTTCATACTTGACACTACCGTGTTCTTTGACTTCGTGCTTAACAATAACATCAATAGAAGCATATGGATCCAATTTGGGAAAAGCTTTTGGTCCCAAAATCGGTATATGTGATGTCGCAGTATCAATTTCTGCTTTCAAAATAATATCATAGACCGTTTGAGAACTTTCATTTTTCAAGTAAATATAACATAGAAATGTTTCGCCCAGATACAAATTTCTAGAAAACATTAATACGTTTATTAATTGATTAATTATCAAACTTTTCAAAACTTACTCTAGAACATTAGGAACCATGAGAAACGACCCGGCCGCCAATGTTTCAGCATCGGCCAATGTAGTTACATCTTTTTTTAAATGTGCATTCAATGCAGCTCCTGGTAAATCTTTTGAATCACACGTGACTATCTTCGAGTTAAACATGACTGGCTTACCGAGGCGCATTACTAAAGATCAAATTTAAAACTAATGTTCATACAATCGCTTGAAAGTGCTTGGCCATAAATGTTTATGTACCTCTTAATTTTATGGGATGCTCGACCACTTCCTTCACTTCTATTGAAGTCATGCTGAAGTAAAATTATTATTTCCAAGGAAATACCTAACGCAGGTAATTACTGATACGTGAGAACGGTGTGACAACTTTCGACTGCAACCAGACACCACAGACAACAGACTAGAAAATATGGTTTGGAAAACGTAAAGAATTATTTAATTGTTAACAATGACGTTTAGTATTCACGACCAAAGTCGAAAACCGTAAGTAGCAAGTGCCGAGTAGAAAGTACTCACACAAGTTAACACATCCAAAATCAAACCAGAATAATAATTATTAATTAATAATCATAGACATGTTTAACCACAGAACAATATGTCTATATTAATAAATTAATAAATAATAATAAAACCACAGGGCACAGACTTCTTCTATATTATAGAAAATAGAAATCTGTGAATAAATTAATAAAACCTTATCGCATGTTTGATAATGAATAATAATATTACACGATCTTCTAAATTCTGTGATACAACCACGACGATTTAAGTTAGTACTTGTTATTTATTCATTTTTAGTTTGTGATATGCGTTGAACGTTATCAAATATCAGTGTATCAGAAATCAGAGTGAAATGTAGTAATTCCAAATGTTTTATTTCGTTTAAAAATCGTCGACATTTTATGTTTCACACACACAATTAACGTACAATGAGTATAACGATGTATTCGACAATTTTATGTAAAAAGTTCTTGTCCGGTTCACTCTTGCATGACCTAAGTAGATCGCAGAACGTTGACGCGATCAGTGCGCTGAGCAATAGTTTTATCGTTGCCAAATTCTTCAGCCACAACACGACTCGCATTGGAGTTCAACCACAACAACAGTCGTTTCTGCGTCCTGGACCCAACAGAATCGCCTGCCTGACGTCGATCGACGTCCACCGGTATTATTGCAACAAGAACTATAGGCCGTTCCCCGAAGTTCCGGAATTCCCACCAATCGTTTGGCCCAACGTTTTTAAGTCATTCAAAGCTCTGCTATATTCGTATCTAATAATCAAACCACAACTGGACAAAGACTTCAGTCTCGGAGAGTTTGCCAAAAATTCTAGAAAGGCATGTTCCACTATTATAGATTTTTAAATTGCATTTATTTATTTTTAATTTAAGTATTACATTTTAAACAGGTAATGCCCAATTACAATTATAGTGTATGGCTAGTATTTAAAAAATAGGTTCAATGAATTATTACATAAACTTAATTAATTTATAACCACAAAACATAGCAGAGAGCTAATTAAGGTACCTAGGTATACCAAGTTCACAAATAATAAATTCCAATTGACGATTACATAAATTAAAAGTATATAAATTAATAAACTAACTTAATTAATTAAATTATGTAGGTAAAAATTAAAAGAATCATAAGAGTTATTAGAAAACAAATCTATGTTAAAATTTTTTATTAGCAGGCAGCTGCTTCAATATATTATAATTAATTAATATTTTAAAGCTGAAAGAACCTGTTAAAAGTGGTCTCGATTGTCTGGTTGAACAAACAAGATCATTGCTGTTTAATGTGGCAAATAATTCTAGGTAGTTAATATAGTGAAACCTCCAAATAACCTAACCTAACAATTCACCTCCAAATGGTATACGTTTTTTTGGTAACTTACTACAAACTGAACCCTCTGAATAGCAGACAAATTTCATTGACTGAGAGTGTCCGGTATTTAGAGGTTTCGCTATATATATTATTTTATTAATTTAAAAATAAATCATAGATCTTATATTTTCTATTTTTTATCTAACAATTCAAGTCTTTAAAAAATAAGAATGATAATTTATGCTCATGTGACGAATGAGATACACGTTCGAGACCACATCTGAACTATTCCTAGAAATAAGTTTTGTATTTATTGAATTGTGCTTAAAGTACCAAATTTTTGTGGTGATCACAAAATAGTACAATAATAAAATATAGACCTAACAAAAAAAACATCTAAGCGTTTTAACGCTACCAGGTTATTAAAATTTTTGATTTATAAAACTAAGCATAGAAGCAGTCATGATGTTATTTGTTTGCTTTTGCAGGCTGTTGAGGTAGTGTCCAATTGCATTTCCAAACGAGACTTTACCACACTACAAGGGCTAGTCACCAACGATGTGCTGGAACAGGTGAAATTGATCGTTTCAGATCTCAGTGACAATGAAATAAAAGACATGGCATTTGATAACGATGACATGTATTTATTTTTACCAGTACAGTTGGATATTATTAATGACACAAAACGTGAGTATGCCTATTGCAAATGGACTGATTTATTTATGCTATTCTAATAAGATTATATTATTTTATTGACAAATTTTAATTTTCTAGTTAAAGACCGGCGATTTGTTGAAATTACAATGTGCTATCACGCTATTCACAATTTAGAAGAGATAAAAAAAAGATCCGAAGAAATTGTTGATATACAAAAAGAATTAAAGAGTAATATATTTGTGTTGAACTATAGGTTTATTAGAGAATATACAGAAGGGGTAAAAGATGCATGGACTATAAATGCCATAAATCATTTAAAAGCCGAAGAACACGATAAAACAATTTTATAAATGGAATTATACCATATTCATGTAACTAAGTACCTTTAAATTTAGATGTCATACTATAATATAAAGTTTAATAATTAAATAATTTTTATTAACATGTTGCTATCTCACTTATTATACCCAAGTCCAATATTTATTTAATCTATTAACCATTTGAAGCCACAGTGGAATTGTGTTTATTTTTAAATACCCCTAGTGACTTTTTAACACAAACTTTAGACAATCATTACTGGGGCAGACTGGGCCGGTGGGATACCAGAAACTTTCCTGGTGGGCCGCTACTCAAAAATAATTTGGTTTTAATATTTATAATAAAATCGGTAAAAATATAAAAAATTTTTTTTGAAAATTCGACCCCCCCCCCCCCCTCCCTTGCATAACTTCTGGATTCGCAACTCGTCTGCCTCTAAAATCATACTCTAGTCTATTAGTTTTTTCATGTGGATTTGTAATTGTTTTTACATTTTAAAATACAATAGGTATTATTTAAATACAAAAACTCCTAGGATTAAGTTAAGGTATAAACTTTATTTTTGAAACTAATAGACAATACTAGTAGCTAAATGCTTTTTTTTTTAAATTGACGAGAAATTTTTTTTATAAGAATGTATAACTTTAATTTTTAATGAAACTATGAAAGTATTTCAAAAATCTCTATTCAATAAAAATAACTCTTGACATATTCATATTGTGATTTTATGTTTGATATATTACATTGATGCAACGACAACGGTACATATACTTTGAACAAGATTACAAGGAAAAGGAACTAAAGCACTATTTTTTATGGGATATGTAACACGGTTAGCATACATGAAGGCCAAATGAAACGAGTGTTTCTTTAATAGTTTAATGCAGGCACCGGCGGCCCGCGGGCCGCATGCGGCCCTCTGAACTTTTTGCTGAGGCCCTCCAAATATAATTCATGGTGTTTAAAATTTTAATTTTGTAGCTTAAATTGTTATAAATATATAAATAATATTTAATCAATGCGAGATAAGCTATGATCGAAAACGTAATCTAATCTTATGTAATGTATATATCGTCGATTATGACAAATACGTATTGGTTATGGTCTTAGTGGCTTAGTGCAGTTCGTTTCGAAACATTCCAACGTGAAGTTTAAATTTCAACTGTTTTATAATAACCTATCAATTCAATGTCAAAAAAACGTAAAATTAGTGATGAACATCGTATTTAACGGATTTATATTTTTTTATGGAAAATAAAGGTAAACTATTATGTTTAATTTGCAAAAAAAACCATTTTAACTGTAAAAGAGTATAATGTTAAACGTCACTATGAAACAGAGCATAAATTAAAATTTGACACTCTCACTGGTGATCTTAGACAGATTAAAATAAACAATTTTAAAAGTTCATTAACTAATCAACAAAATAGTTTTAAATTACAACATAATCAAAACGAATCAGGAGTACGAGCTAGTTTCGTAGTTGCTGAAATGATAGCCAAGTGTAATCGTCCATTCAACGACTCTGAGTTTATAAAAAAATGTATGTTAGCCGTTGTAAATGAAATATGCCCTGAGAAAAAAAAACAATTTGAAGACATCAGTCTCTCAGCTAGGACCTGTGTTAGACGTACCGAAGAGTTAGGAACAAATTTAATATTCAAACTGAAAGAAAAAGTTTCTAAATTTGATTGTTTTTCTATCGCAACTGACGAAAGTACTGATGTTTGTAATACTGCTCAGTTATTAATATTTATTCGAGGAATTGATTTTAATTTCAATATTTCTGAAGAATTAGCTGAATTATGTAGTTTGAAGGGAACTACAACGGGAGAAGACTTATTTATCGAAATTGACAAAACATTTAAAAAACTTGGATTAAGTTGGAACAAACTAGTTAGTGTTACTACAGACGGTGGTAGAAATATGAGTGGAATTAATAAAGGATTAATTGGGAGAATAAATGCGAAAATGGTGGAAGAAAGACATGAAGCACCTATGATATTTCATTGCATCATACATCAAGAGGCATTATGTTGCAAAGTTTTAGCATGGAAAGATGTAATGAATATTGTAGTATCGACGGTTAACTACATACGCAAAAATGCTTTGGCACATCGTCAATTCAAAATATTTTTGGAAGAATGCGATGCTGAATATGGGGATGTAATATATTTTTCCGAAGTAAGGTGGTTGAGTAGAGGTGTGGTTTTGAAACGGTTTTTTATTTTACGAAATGAAATAAATATTTTTATGTCAGAAAAAGGAAAAGTGGGTTCTTAATCTGGCATTTTTAACTGATATAACAACTTTATTAAATGAGCTGAATACAAAACTGCAAGGTAAATACAAATTGTTGTCAGATATGTATTCAAATATAAAATCATTTCAAGTGAAATTAAAATTATTACACAAACATATTAATGAACAGCACTTGGATCATTTCGTATGCTGTAAAACTGAATTAGAATCAACCAAATCAACTTTAAATTGGGAAACTACAAAAATTAATTTTTTAAATATAATAGAAAACCTACAAAATGAATTTTCAATACGATTTTCTGATTTTTACGTACAAGAGAATAAAATCAAATTGTTTCAAAACCTTTTTTCTGTCGACATTGACGATGTTGAATCTAATTTACAGATGGAAGTCATAGAATTGCAAAACAACGATATTCTTAAAAATGCTTTTAAAGAAAGTAATGACCTAAAAATATTTTATTCAAGTCTTTCTGAAATAGATTTTAAAGGCATTAAAAGTTTTGCTAAAAAAATGATTACTGCTTTTGGTAGCACATATATTTGTGAGCAGACATTCTCAATACTTAAATTCCGAAAAAATAAATATTGTTCACGCCGTTCACGGTTAAGCGATGAACACTTGAACGCTGTTTTAAGGATATCAACATCCAATTTAAAAGCGGATATAAATGAATTGGCGGGAAAAATTCTTTCTTTTTTAAACTTTTAAATTGTCTCTACTAATGTATTTAATTAAAAATTAGTTAATAAGCACAACTGCAATGTTAAATTCATAATATGTTTGTTGCTATCTGTAAATATATTAGTATTATTTGTTAAAATTATATTTTTTAATATTTTAATTTTGTATGCGGCCCTCCATTAAAAACTGAAACAAATTATGGCCCGTGTAGGTAAAAAGGTTGCCGACCCCTGGTTTAATGAATAAAGTCTATGAGAGGTCGGAAAACCAGTCTTAGAAGCAGAGCCCATGGTATATAATAATAATAATACTTCGGACTCACTTAGTGCCTTAGCAAATCTACAATCCAAAACCTTATCAGAACCATTGGCTCTTTCAATCAGCAACCTTCTTTCCAAATCGAATAAAGAAATCAGATTTATATGGACCCCAGGTCACTGTAACATAAAGGGAAATGAGAAGGCAGACGAAGCGGCTAGAAATGCAGTCAACAGTCCAGACTGTGAAAATATTCCTTTTTCCTCACTCGTGGATATAAAAAGAAATATAAGCAAATACTGTATTGATTTGTGGAACTCACAGTGGCACATGACCACGGAAAATAAATTAAGGGAAATTAAGCACTCTGTTGAACTCTGGCCAAGATACACTGAACTAAACAGAAAAAATGAAGTTATTCTCAATCGACTCAGAATCGGTCACACGAAACTCACACACGGACATCTTATGGCAAAGACAGATCCACCCTTATGCCTAACATGCAATACAAACTACTCCATCAAGCATATCATCATCCACTGCCCAAACTTCAACGAAGCCAGAAAAGATCTCAACATCCCAGACAACCTGTACGAAGCAATTGGTCCATTTTCAAACTTTCATAGCATAATTTTATTTAAAAAAAAAATTGAATTGTACAATAACATATAATATTTAATGTAGAAATTAACACCTGTAAGCTAATAACCTATGTAGTTGATGCTTAACCAATAATAAAAAAAAAAAAAAAAAAATAATAATACTATTTACAAAATACTTTCATACAATTATTTATTAATTATACATTACATTTTGATAACTACAATATATTTATTTATTTTCGGATAAATGTTAATAAAACGTCTTAAAATCACTGTATACCTACTCAATATATCACACTGCACTCTGTATACTGAACTGCTATGTAATAATTTAAAATTAACATTTAGACAAGATTTTTTAGTAATTAGATTTGTAGCAAAATGTTGATTATTTTTATTTTAGTTATAAAGATTATGGTTATTATTTTGATCATGATCATAGCAGCGAACACTCATTATTACAAATAGTTTTAGGTACCCAGCGAAGTGATTTTTTGAATTGGTTTTATAATTTGTGTGTCTGAAGACACTTTTTCTGTTAATTATTTTATATTTATATATTATATTTGTGTGCAATCACACTTAGTAATAAAACACCAATCAAAGATTTATAATTTGTAGTTAACGAATACCTAGTCTAAATACGTATTAGTAATATGAACTTATTGAGAGTTTAAAGGTAAAAAGAGTTAAATAATATGTATTAAATTATTTTTAATATGTGCTAGACACTAAATATAACATTAAAAAATGTCAGAGGACAAAATGTTCTAAGGTGTATTCATCTTTCTTACTTTTACAGTCCATTTTTTAAAACAAACCAATTTCAACCATTTTTATTTGTTATAACTTATAACCATTGATTATAAGTATTAGTACTAGTAATATTTTATAATCAATGCTCATTGTAAACTCTTTTCCAATTTCTAGTTTTAACGGATACTTGGTAGATATCAAATATTAGTCTTTTTAAACTACTTTTTCATAATATATTATATAATTGAAAGAAAATTTATTTAAAAAAAATATATTTTAACTAACAAATGGAGGCATGAAACAACTTAGTACTTACCATAGCCATTGTGGCAGTAACTAGTTATAACAACCTTATTATGAAATTTTACTTAATTACTGTAATATGGCAGCCGTTGGTGCGTCTAGGGGCCAAACATTCAAGATGTAGTATGATAAGTTGATAATAAAATATTAAAATGTTTAAAAAGCTGAGGCCAACCTGGCCACCCCTGTACACTCACCTATGAAAACAATCCCGTGTAAGTATTGCAATATATATTATTAAGTTAAAATTGTTAAATTAATATCATAGTTAGTATAAGTCAAGTTCATAAACACATGAGATATTATTTTAAATAAGTTGCAAATAAAAATTAATAAATTCTATATTTAACATTCATAATCATGCAACTGATATTAGGTACCATTAAAAACTGTGGGAAAATGTAATATCTGTTAGTCAGCTTTGCATTAAATAACCTTGCCTACATTTTGAGTAATTTACTATGAATAAATTTGACCTTGAGACTTTAGAATAACATTATTTAAGAGTTTGGACACCATTATAAACTAATCAAGTGATTCTTTGATTTTATTAAACAAATAACAAATTATTTCAATACCACTTAAAGTTCAATTAAATATTTGTATATGGGTTCATTTTAATAGAATCGAAAAAATAAATCGCAACCTCAATGAAAACAATTACGAGAATATTTTCAAGACAAATGTGTAAAAAAGTAAAAAAGGTTATTATTTTTTTCAAAATATTTTACAGATAAATTGTAAAAATAATATTTGGTTATTAGTTATTACACTTAAACCAAAAGTATATCATCTGAAAAGGAATTATTAGTTAAATATGTGACAGTAATTATATAATTTAATTTAAGGACATGGAGTTAACAATTAATAAATAACACATCAAATTAAAAAAAAAATTTATTGGCATGGTATTTACCATAAAATTTTCTTGATTCTGATAACAAATTGTTACAAGTAAAATTTAACATATTTATGAATTACAACATTTATTTTTCAAACAAAAAATACTGAACAAAATAAGTGTACATGTCCATTCCTTGTATTAGAGCTATAACAAAATATTATGTATCCATTTAAGAATCAATTTTGTTTAGTTTCAATTGACAAAAGTTTTTTTTTTAAATATAAATAATTTTTACAATGTAAATAAATAATTAGTTAAAAAAGTATACAGCTGTAACATGACCCAAAATAATATAAAAATATTGAAACTAAACTACCTAACTAAAAAATATTACAAACTAAATTCATGGTTGTTTTAGTTAATTGTGAGGAACACTAAAACAAAGTTAAAACTAATTTCAAGTCAAATACATATTATGTATAATAAATCGTATAAAGTTTACATTCCGTCAAAATAAAAAAAATAATCCATAATGGAATATTATTTTATATATTATTTATGCATAAAATTAATATAATGGAAGATCGTTAAAAATGATTCGTGTTACAACTTAATTTAATCTTAATGCCAGGCGAGTAATTGAGTGAAATTCATTTCAGAAGTATTTTTTGGACTTTTATAAAGTTACACAGGCGAACTGCATATGTTTAAGGAGTACAGGTTATTATTATTTTAATATGTCCAGTAAATACATCTGGTAACAAATACATCTGAAATGATCAATAATAATACATGTTAAGGTCCATGAATATGAGGTGTAGAGCAGTTGTTATGTCCATGATCGAATTCTTTATGGGTATGTCCACCTGTAATTGAAAATGGTTTTAATATTTGATGAACAAGGTAAGTTAAATTTATCTTTTATTTACCAAAAATTTCTAACATAACCATAAAAAAAAATCCAATCATAGTTAACAGTAACTTGAGCAAACCAGGCGCTGTGTCCTTTTTTCTTTCTCGATCTAGTACTTCAAAAAATGTAACATATAGGATTGTACCAGCAGCTAAGCCTTGTAAAGTAGCATTTCCAATTGTATGATAATTCTGGTCCAAATCATATGTATTTAATGTTAATAACAATCCCAACAATATACCTAAAATGTATTATTAGAGGTATTTTAAAAATTTAATAAATTTAAAAATGTTAAGATAATAGGTTACATACATAGAATGTTTTAAAATTAGGAATAACTAGGTACTTAATTTTCAAGTCAATTTTATAGTTTTTTAAATAATCAATAATTATTACAAATAATTAGTGCTAAATAAATTGGGAGTTAAGATATTACCACAATTTTTTAAGATGACACTATACCAGCATGCGTTCTCTCAGTCTTACAAATGTACAACATAGCAAAAAACAGTTTTGTGCGGTATAGAACCACTCTCTCAGTATTCATAGTAGAATTAACAAAATTCAACAACGCATAGGGAACAATTTTAGCTGTGTCGTAGCATTTTTATTATTTGAATAACATAAAAAAAATTAAAGTTATCAGTTTGAGAACATTGGGATTTTTTTGTTTTTTTCATTTAATTATAAAAAAATGATTGGTAAATGCTATCAAAATAATAAAAACGTTACGACACAGATAAAGTTGTTCCCTATGCATTGTGGAATTTTGGTAACTATAAATACCGAGGGAGTGGTTCTATACCGCGCAAAAAGTATTTGAGGGTAGGTGAGGCTATAATTTTTAATAAAGATCACTGATAAATAGAGAGCAAGGATTTTTTTTATGTATTGCTTATTGAAAAAATGGAAATTGTATGAATTGGTGTAACAATCACTAATCTTAAAATATAAGTTAATGACATTTTCTTAAGCGCATGGTTTTTAAATAATAAAAATGTTAATACATATATTTTTTTTATATATATACACCACCTAATAAAATTTCATCTTATGCATTAGTACTTAATTTGAGATTAAACTTGAAAAAAGAAATCAAGAATAATTATAAAATATAATAAATACTATTTACAAGGTCATACAAAATCAATTACATAAAATATTACTGAATAAATATATATTTAGAAAGTTATTTAATCCACCAACCAGCATGAATACAAATTTATTTTATGATGCAATTGTTATTATTTAGCAAAAATGAAATCGCAATAAATGTTTAATAATATACATAATATATACAGATATCAGTCGTCTTAATTTTTTAACATTGTTTAGAATTTTTTATTTTTTAATTTGGACATCAACTAAAAACAACATATTATAATTTGTAATGAGATTAAACATGAAGAATGTTACCCATTTTATTTGATGTTTTCTATCTATCTACTTAAGAGGACGCCATACCCGCATGTGTTGTCTCTGTCTTAAAAACGCATAACGTACCAAATTTACGCTTAGAAATTCAAGTTCTATGCCGTTAGCTTAAAAATTAGAATGAATCGACTTATCATGAAACTTGATGGTAAGAATATTATCTGTGTATTGATGGAATTTTTTTTTTACGATATTTCTGTTTTTATGTTAGTTCTGAGCATTTTTAATTTACATTTATTATACACGCTGTAACTCACTTAAAAACTGAAATATCATAAAAAAACTTCCAACAAAACAAAGAATATATTTTTACCATCAAGTTTCATAATTGGTCGATTCACTCTAATTTTTAAGCTAACGGCATAAAACTTGAATTTCTGAGCATAAATTTGGTATGTTACGCGTTTGTAAGACGGAGACAACACATGCGGGTGTGGCGTCCTCTTAATTTTATATAAATACAAAAGGGTATTCCAAATAAATTATATTTTTAAACACTAAATTTACTATATTTAAAATGCTCATTTGTAATTTTGTAAAGGAATACTAAGGTCTAAAGAATTGAATACATAGTAGGTATGGAAATTTAATGTTCAATTTGTCATTTGAACACAGTTAAGTATGCATTTTTTTGAATTAATAATATACAAACAAAATGTAAAATATTTAATTTTAAATTAACCTAGGGTGGCCAAATTAAATTATAAGAAATCTAGGGCATCAAAATAGAATTGTTCTCATGAAAAATAGGTAATTAAGTATCTTTATTTATTAAACCAGTAACGGAAGAATGGCAATCCTAAATTAACATGACCAAACTTTAATTTTAATTCTTTACGACAAATACCGGTAGATAAAAAATACTATACATAATATTGAAACTAATAAAACAAATTTATTTATGTAAAATTGTTTCAAAACTTGTGATTTATAGTCATAATTCTTAAGTAATATACTAATATAACATGGTTAATGCCCTTGGACAATTTTAATTGTAAACCTGTCATAAGACAATAATCCTTGTTTTGGTGGCTTTAGCTTTAATGATAATGATGATAATAATATTAAAAATAGATAAATGATAAGTCCAGATTTTATACTAAAATATTTAGTATAGCTTTAAGTAAAATCAAAAACTACTAGTTAAATAAAACACGTAAATACATGGTTAGCAATATAGCTTATTTTTTGAGATCTTGTAGCCATAGATTAGGTACACATAACAATATATTATACATGAACTTTTTAGTACAGTTTTAGATTTAAATATTAAAAATCCATATGCATTACATTTTCAAAATTCTAAAATTGTTAAATTTTTTTGTGCATTGTATTATGACAAGATTTAAAAGTTTCAAATCTCAAGAAATATTATTAAACGCCAATTGTATTTTTCTGATCTTAATAAAATAAATAGTCAACAGTGTTGTAAGTTTGTAGAACACATAGTCAAGTTTTTATACATAGTCATATAGGTATATAGTTGTATGTAAGTTTGTGCATTTTAATTAAAAATGAAAATATGCTTGATATTTTAAAAATTTTAATAATATGCATTTAAAATACATAAATAAAATAGATATTATATAAAATTTTCATGTTTTTAAAATTATAATATGGATAGAATTTTTAAATACTATGCAAATGCTTCTAATTCTAAGATGTATTTATAAATAATTACTTTGTACTTGTAAATAAATGCTGATGTAATGACTGAATGACATTTTTTATACAAAATTATAAATAACTGAAATATTAATAACTGTCTAACTAATTGAAAGTGTTTGAGCAATAATTACTAGGTTCTAAACCATAATATCATCTATATCCCAGTACTTTTTAATAACTTTATCATCATATTGTATATAAATTAATGAACATGTAAAAACATATTTCAATTCAATACGAGGATACTTATTAAATAACATAATATTATTTATATTAACAGTGTAACAGAAATAATTACTTATGTGTAATTAATTAACTATGTTAAAATTTACTAATTTTTTTTTACTACCTATAATTATTATAATCATCAAAGTATAAATCAATTTTTAAAATGAATTTATATTGTATATGCCTATACTATTTGGAATAAGTTAGTGAATAATAATTTTCAGTTATAACTGTTGCATCCTGCATATTAAAAGAACTTTTTTGTTTGGTTTAACTTAATTTAAGTGTAGCAAGGAGATATTCAATTATAAATTAAGTATAGGTAAATAAATGTACTTTTTAACTTACCAAAAGGCGATACCAGAGTAAGAACGACAATATTTAAAACAATATTTGTCAAAGACGAACACGAAGTCACCAATTTTATGCCAATACAAAATAATATAGTACATTCATGAATAGAAACAGCTAAAAACAGGAAACCCATATTTTCCATATTTTCTTCTAAGCCAATAGCTAGTCCTTCCATAACAGAATGAAATGATAATGCCAGTACAACTAATAGACTTCTTAAATTATGTACATGTGACATTTCATTATTATTTTGTTCAATTTGGCAATCTGGAGTTCCAGTTCCTTGATCTACACTAACAGAATTAACATCATCAGCAGACTTGACTGCTGTCAACTGACTGTTTGTCCATTGTAATAGTCTGTCACAGTGTTGTGTAGTTTTCGCTTTACTGCGTTTCTTGTGTTTTTTAACAAAATGCTTAACAGACTCTTCAACAAAGTAGACAAGAAAAAAACCCATACAAACAACCAGTTCAGTAAGTGGATAATGATGATAGTCTTCCGGCAAATTTGCAATGAGGCTCTCCCTCACTTCTGGTATTAGATGAGCAAAACAGGTAGCTAGCAACACACCTCCACCCAAACTTAAGCATAATGAAACTAGATACTCCAACTGAAACATAAAGTTCAAACAATATAGGTACACTATGAATTACAGTTATTTTAATGAATATTTACTGTTTTTGATGTTAGTGAATCTGTAGATTTGTTGGTTAACAGTTTTCTGGATACAAGTAATGGGGTGAAACCAAAAAATAGTCTCGAAACTATCGACAAAGCAATGATCAGTGCCTTAGCACTGTACTGATCCATGTTAATCTGTTAATGTATTGTCACCAAAATTGTTCTACTTGTTGTTCGCCTTCGATATCACTTCGAAACAGGCCCAACTCCAGCGGCCACCACCATCGCAGACGAATAGTTTGCGTTACATTTAGACTAAATTCAAATCAATCGTTCACAAAAAAAAAAAAATTAACGAACTGCACACACCCGAGTATCCGACCAACGGTGGCAATAAAT
This sequence comes from Metopolophium dirhodum, assembly GCF_019925205.1. NCBI lineage: Eukaryota > Metazoa > Arthropoda > Insecta > Hemiptera > Aphididae > Metopolophium > Metopolophium dirhodum. The sequence goes on from NC_083566.1 coordinate 7,681,775, forward strand.
TTATCAGAACTGTCGACTCTGTCGAGTGTCGGGAAAGTTATACCTACAACTACGAACTACTACATGTGCAGTTCAAGTGCATGTATGCAACCAATTTACAAACGGATATTAGATACGGGATTCAGTGTTCCTAAAAGATTTAAAAAGGCATTTTCAATGATTGAGGTTATGTCGGAACATTATAATATACACCCAAAGACGATAGCAAGGTTTTCGTTCGCCGTGTTCGCGTCAAGCGGCGATTGCGTGATACAACAACTATAATACTACTACAACTACAACCGCGGTCTTGGAAGATAAGGTTGGTCGGACGGACAACAAACTGCTAAAGACCGCGACTACAACGTTACAGGCGCGGACAACGGTGAACACGTCTTATTTATATAAAATATGTAATAATACAGTTTAGAGTAAACTTGTGACTTGTGATCGTTTAGTATTTTACTGATACAACTTCATAGTAAATGAGAAAAAAGTAGGGCTAACATAAGTAGATAACATTTTATATCTAGGTAAAAAAAAAGGAGGGATCGGGGCTTGTCATTTTTAGTATTTTTTTCGAACCACGACAAAATGTGAGTGAATGATAGGTATACCTTAATAAAATTGAATTATCATGACGTAACGACATTCAACAAACTTACTTATTTTACTGCTGTTTTTTTTTATATGGTTTAAAGTAAACAACAATTTTCGAGTTTAATTTTACTATTTTAAGCGTTGCGCAACAAATAGCAATTATATTGGTGCTAAATATATTACGGGGACTGACTACTGAGGAGCGCACTACACATTAATATTTAATATACGGTTACTAAATGCGAAGACGCAATATAAAAATAAAAAATATTGATCGGCGTTCGGCGACAATTTAATTCGATATTTACCAGGATATCGTGCCGATATTGGCGTCATGTATACTTGTAAACTCGAAGTCATAAATAGGTCGATTTAATCTTTGCACTAAAAAATAACTACAGTTGATAAAAATTTAAATAATAACTAGGACACTAGGTGGTACCTGGTAACAAGTAATAACGTCATAATTATCTTTATTTGCTAGTGAAAAATGAGAAGGCTGGCTTAGCACTACAAAAAAAAAAAATCAAAAAAATATGTGCAATATTCATAATATTATATTACATATTATTATTAACTATTATGCTATTTATAACAATATGGCGTGTTTAACATCATGTAGGTACGTTATTAAGTTATTTAAAACGTTTATAATAAAAATAGCGCTAGTCGTGCACTAAAAATCAAATAATAACACATTTAAAAATCAATTACTTAGTAAAAATCGTGTACTTATAATAACATAACCAGTGTCCAGTGCGTTTAACGACATGCAATTATAATACCTAATTATATTATGTAATATACAAATAATTTAAGACATTCCATTCTCCATAGATTATATTATTATAAATTATTATATGAATGCCTACGATAAAAAAGTGCTGACTGCCTAGTAATAAATTAAATTATTATATTATACTTAATACTCATACAGACCTACAGCTATACAGGTGTACTATTTATGTACACTGTACAGGAACCTAATTATAATAAGACATAAGTTATTAAAAATCTATTAATAACCTTTTACGCCGATCTCAACTTTCAAATGTAGTAAAAGCCCCAATCATTTCCTAAAATATCATATAAGTTTCAAGCTCAATAATTTATACAACATCATTGTGATAAGTGACAACATATTTTTGGGGTGAATACTTTGACATTTTTTGATCCCAGTGATTTATAAACAGAAAATAACGGCGGAACTACGGCAGACAGATTATAGTTAAATAGTGCGTTTCTAGTGTACCTATACAGTACACTTCGTCATTGATTAACCCGCTGTAATGGATATTGGAATAATGCCGTGTTAGAATTTAATTCAATGATAAGTTGTATACGATATAATTATTCTAAACTTACGAGATGTACGGATCAGCAATCAGCATTCGAGTATTCGACAATCGACATAAATGTTTAATACCTAATAGTTTATGTTGTATTAAATTCAAGTCTGTGCAAGTTAATGTTATTTTTAATTGAGTTAAGTTAAGTTGATAGAAAACATTTTAATAAGTTTAAAGTTAATAGTTATCCTATTTTTTTCAACTCAGTTAAGTTAATAGTTATATGGAAACTTACAATTCACTTATTAACTTAAGCTAAGTTTTATATATATATATATAAATAGCCAGTCATATGGTCTAAAATAATAAAAAGTAAATGTTAATGCAATAATAATATGTACCTATCATCAATAATAATTTTATCTTATTTATTATTTAATTATTTATTAATTAACGTAACTTGGATTTGAATATTTGATTAATAGTAACTCGTTATTTATTAAGTTTTAAAAACTTAAAATTAACTTAACTTTAACTTTTTAACTCGTTTTTGCCCAGGCTTGAATTCAAATCTATAGTATTTTATAATAATTTGGTACTAATATATCAACAACATATTAACATCACATATTATCACGTTTATAAGTCATGGTGATGTACCCTTTATACGTAGACAGGATGGATCTAGACCAAGATAACGGTGGGGGGGGGGGGGTGATTTTTAAAGGGCACACATGATATAGTTAAAATTCAAAATATTAATTTTGATACAGGTTACCAAGTTTTTTTAAAGTATTTATTTAGGTGCATGGTACTTTTCACAGTCTCGTACAGAATAATTAGTTACATAAATTCCTATTTACCCTTGAAGCTATTACGTCAAAAACCAAAGCTTGGGACGGGATCGCCTCAATCACCCCCCCCCCCCCTCAAGATCCGCCACTTTACGTAGATTATAGATTAGTGTGTGAAAATGTGAATAGATTCGTAGTATAAATAGCTTAAAATTAGGCTGAATATTTTGAATTACCTTATTTTGTATAGAAAATAAAATATATTGTGTATATTCGATATTTTTAAACTTCTCTAAAAAATATTAAGAGGAACCTTACACTAAATGTTCAAGCTTTTTAACTGAGAAATAAAAATGTTACAAACATAAATCAAAAAAAGTGGGTCACTGTAATGGATTGTATTGAATTTAAATTCAATAATTTAATATCATCTAAATTACAAATAATACCAGAAGGTGTCGTCAATGTTGAATTTTTCTGCTCCAAACGCGATGATAAATAAATAAAACTTCTATACCTATTGTAAAACCAATGGGTTTTAATAGAAGGAATATATTCCCCGATCCGCTTAGAATAAAAAATAAAAAACACCGGTGAATCCTAATTATATAGGTATAACTCATTTATCGGAGACTCATTATAATCAGTAATTAGTAGACAGACAGTAATCACTAATCACTATCTTTTATTGTGTATGCGTGCGTGGAATAATCAATAGTGGTAGTTCAGGGTAACTCTTTTCAAGGTGAATTCTAATTTTCTTAAAAAGTTTAAACGTTTTTGGAAACCTATATATTTTAGATGATTTAAAGTCATACAAAACAACATTAAAAAAAAATATTTTGGTACCATTTACTTTTAATTCGTAATAACTTTACAGTTTTTTGCTGTTTTGAATGACAACATCGGTACATTTTTATTTTATATTCTTAAGCAGAATATTTCAATATGTATACTTAATCCAGGGCATGAAACCGCTTATGAAAAATTCGGTTACCGGGTCCGGCAGGACCCAAAACAATTTTCGTAAGTGGTTACCGGTTTTATGGATTTTTAGAATTAGTGGTAATTGATTACTGGTTACCAAAATGATCCCTAAAAATGTGATTACCGGTTATCGGTTTGGAAGCGGTTTTAATTCTTCAAGATTACCGGTAACCACTTCAGAAACGGTTTTTTCGGAAAATTTTAGTTTTACTTTAATTTACACAAAATAAATATCCACTTTATAAAACGATTTAGGGACAAGCTAAATTAAAAAATAAATATGCTTCTAAACATTTGGTTTTTTTTTGTTTTTTTCATTTGCTTATAAAAAATGATTGGATAGTGCTATTAAATAAAAATCACGGTGTTGCACAGATACATTAGTTCTTCTTTACATGCTGTAAGAATTTGGTAGTTCTACAACAAATATGGTGCAAGAAAAGTTGTCCCGCGCAAAACAGTTTTTGCTATGTTCTACATTTGTAAGACGGAGACAAGTTAGGTTTTAAATTACATCCATAATAATATATGTATCCTATATATCCATAGGTATATTATTATCCAAGTGATTATCACTTATTTTAAATATTAATACCTTTTCAATGCACTTTTTTTAAATTTAACTTAATTAATGTATTAAAGATGTGTAATAACATAACTTTTAATTTAATTGAAAAAATAATACTTTACTTAAATTATATAAGTTTAAAACTATCATTAACTTGCCCAGCTGTGGATTTAGGTAGGTAATATTATTTTATTTGTTTATAAGTTGTTTTTAGCAGTTTTTAGCATTCACAATATATTGTGCATAACCTATTTACTTGAAATACAACAATATAATATATATTAGTAAAATGCGTCTGTGAGGTTTATGACCCATTCCGCGTAATATGTAATGAATCGAATATCTTGGATTGTCATTATTTAATTATGATTGATATATATCTCTATTTTAAGACCTATGCATTTCTACTATATGGAAATAAGATTTGTCTTTTCCTATATTCAAGATAAATCTTGTTATACTTGAATTAATATGTTGCTATAATCACTTACCCGTGTATCTTAAGTAGAGGTGCTTCCTTTCTTTTCTGAACCCAAAGGAAGAAAGTCCACTTAGAAGATGGAAATAAAATAAGGAACTTAGTTTAATAGAGAAATAATTTAAACATTAATTGTTGAGTACTTTTTAATAATAAATAATTTTCCTTACTTTGTCTTGTTTAAAACTTTTACTTGAATTTTTATGAATTTTTAAAAGAAAATAGTTCTATTACATTTATAAAATTGGTTTTTCTATAATAACTCGGGAGGGGGTCGCATACAAATTCCGAAAATGGTCATACAAATTCATACAAATAGCATTTAATTGTTTCGCGTAGGAAAAAGTAAAAAATTCCGATGATGGGGGGCGGGGGACACGGGAAAATTGGTTTTTCGATTATAACTCGGGAGGGGGTCGCATACAAATTCCGAAAATGGTCATACAAATTCATACAAATAGCGTTCTTGAATCTTGCAGTATAAAATGTATGAATACTTAATTATTTATATTAGGGGGGGCTGGAGACATGTGTCTCCAGCCCCCCTTCCATATTTCTGATATTGCTCGAATTCTGGTGTCGTACAAATTCCAAAAATGGTCATACAAATTCATACAAATGACGTACAAAATATTTGGATAGAAATTTTCGAGATTTTCTTTGGATGGGGGGTTGGGGACACGTACATGGTTATAACTTATAATTAACTAGCTGATCCTCCTAGCACTTCGTTGCCCGTTAAATGTACCAATTCTATATGACTCAAACTTTGTTCAATTTGTTATTTAATATTCGGTGTATGGTGTATGGTGTTCAAAATTTATTTTAACTTTTCTGTTGCCCGGAATAAAAATTCTGATTTGCAGCAGTATATTATCAGGTAGGCAATCTACCTGTGGTAGATCGCGGACCCCGTGCTGTTTGTACGTAAGTGTATGATTTAACTCTAAAGTATCAAAATTGTACCAAGTTTGTCATTTTTACTTAATTCCACCTACGGAGGATTAATATAATCAATTAATACAAAAGCCTAACGCAACCGTACTAAAATCCGATGAATAAAAAAAAAAACAAATTTAACACTTTTTAAATTAGCCTATCATCATTAATGCCTCTCACTGCAATAGTCAACTCAATAATTTTATTATATGTCGACTTTTTAATAAAAATATTCTCCTTCCTTTAAAATTTTAAATACAGGGAAACTCACTTCCTCTGGAAAATTTTAGGTTATAAAGTTGCTGTAATAGATATGTTTAATTTAAATTTAATAATAAGTCATATTGTATGCAAAAAACGATTCTGAGCAAAGTAGACATATATGATTTATCTAAGGATAGCTTAAATTACATTATTTTATATTATTATTATTAGTAATTTCAGTAGGTTGAATATTAATTGTTTACAAACAAATTGAATACTATAGTCATTAGTACCATTATTATACGGTACTAATGACTATAGTCTGTGTGGTATAAGTTTCTTAAAACAGTTGCTATACAATTTGAATAACTTACATCACAAAATTTAAGTACCACTAACTAATACTACAACTAACCTATACTATCTGCAATTCGTCTAAATATGTTTATCAACTATTAAAATTATTATTATAGTAATCATTATTAATAATTTATACTTTTAAAGTTTAAAAAAAGATTTATATCATACCTATTTGTATACCTATTTTTGAAATAAATTATTGTATTAATCACAATTTATTTACAATGATCACACTAATTATTCGCATTAATTTTTTATTCAGGTAATATACTGTTAATTATTATATTCAATATTATAATTGTTATCTTAGTTAGGCTTTTAAAATAAATAAAAAATAACTTATTATTCAGTTTGTCAAAACATATCAGCTTCTTAATTAGCCATTATTGGTGAATAAAAATATTAATTTTAAATATAAAAGTTTCATAGGTACCTAGACACAAAGATAAACTGATAACAATTGATGACTGTTTTGCTTATTAATGGTTTTTTTTTTTATTATAAATTATCACCAGTAAAATGAATTGGCAAGTGTTAAAAATAGATAGCATACGAAAATTAAAGCTATAAAAAAAATTGAGTTGATTACCTATATTCTTATTTTGTTTGATTATTTATTCATGAACCATATAATTTATAATATAATATATATAATGATATGTACCTATACTTACCTACCTGCAAGTACGAATCCGAATTACATCCGATGTTGAAAAAATAATAGGTACATTCATTCTGTTATAATTTATAAGTACGTAAGTCTTCGTATCCTTTCCTTCTTCTCCAGAATTCATTCCCTCCTTCAAGTACCAACCTACATCAGTACATCACATCCTATGAACACAATCACCCCTTGGCTCTTATATAGAATGCTCCGTAAACTAAATAATGTTAATTTTGATTTTAATATTTAATAAATTAATTAGTTACAACTTTTCTGTACTATATCAATATATTACTATTAGGTTTATATTGAGTTGTATTTTATATATGTCCCGTTTTACTGTGTGTTATAAACATTTACTACCTATACTAACATATTAAATTTCAAATGTAGGTTATCATAGAATTGCCGATTGCCGTTTATAAATAAATAAATAACGATATAATGATTTATTTAAAATAAAATATATAATTCAACTCTTTTACTATTGTAATATACCAATCCTTTTATTTTATATAGGATAGCATTTTTTATGATAAAATAACATGTATGGGCGTATGTAGGGAGCAACGCCTCCTCCTATGAGGAGAGCCCTCATATTACCCCTTATATTTTAGCACTGTTTGATTTTTTTTTTAACTAATTGTTTTTTTGTGTCCTTGCGTATAATCATAGATTACAATAATTTTATTTATTTTGTTGTAATTCAAAAACAAAAAAATAATTACAAATAATAATTAAAATTATTCTATTGTTATTTATGTATAGGTAGTTATGTTAATATATTATCATTTCCGCTACACAAAGAAATATTCCAAATAAAGTACACAAATAAAAAGTCCAACCATAAATTTACTACACGATAAAAAAATCTAATTTGATTTGTTGTTATAAAACCTACGGCAGGTAACATAATTTAAGGTAGAATACTAGAATAGATAGTAAAATAATGTGTATATTAATATAGTCTAATTCTAATTCGAGTTTAGATGGTAATAAAGATAGAAAATTAATCTGTATTTAGGTATAAGATAAAATATGAAATACCCAACTTATATTCTATTATAAAATCGAGAAAAAAAATAATTTGTAATGGTTTTGTGCTTTTGCATAATAAACAATAGTAATCATGATCTGACAATACACATCTGCTGGAAAATGCACTTATTTTACATTTATTAAGTTTATTGCCAGACTTTTTATCCGTATTTTTTCCTTTGGAATTTTTTCTGACTCCCATCACAAATGCACAAATCAATATGAATTGATATCCGTGATAAAATTACAAAATTGTAACATCAAAATGTTATTTTATCATGTCAACACTATTCTACGGTACGTCAATAGTCAGTATACTGACTAATTGACAGCTATACATTATAATAAGTTAGGTATATCAGGGCCTAAAAAACATATGATTACAGGGGACACATTTATTAATTTAACTGTTACCTTTGTGCTTTGACAAATTTCTAAAGCAAAAAAAAAACCTGTGGGGGTTGTAACATCCAAAATTCCCACCTCTTTTATATACCACTTACCTTACAGATTAATATTTGACACACATTTGTAATTCAGAGGACACTGAACTTTGATTTTCAAGGGACACAGTATTTTAGCTCCTGTGGTTTATCAGATATTTTTGGCAAACATTAGTTCAATCGAGTTTAGATTATAAATTATAGTGATAATAATAATATACATATTAATATAAGATAAGATAAATTATTCTTAGAAATAGATATGGAAGCTGAATGATCCAACCTTCTCCTACGCTTGGAATAATTTTTCGTATTTAATATAGCTGATAGACAAGGATAAATTTGATAATAAAGCTCATAAAAAAAGTTAAATAAACATATTATTACTTAAGAAAAATATTTCGGACCTTTTCCGTTTATTCACTACCACTACTTTTTTGGTTTTTCCGATAATTCGCTATCGTTAATCCACACATATATTATTTAGATTCTGGGGGCATGAAGTGCGCTATATGTTGTAGCATTGTTTCATATAATTTCACAGGACCCCAAGAACTCTCAATGGTATTTGTGTGAGCCAAAGTGTTACCACGTCAGCGATTCCCTCGTCACCACTCGCTCGCTACGCTGCGCTCGAATAAAATAATTGAAAATATTCCTAGACTTGCAAGCAACACCGCCTCAAGTTGGTCACAGCCCACAGGGTAACCGGCGTATATCCACTCTTAATACGTATTATACATTTATACTTGTTATACGTATACCACTATTTAAATTGAATAGTCGTTATAAAATTAAAGTCGTTATTAAGAGTGGATAAACGGCGGTTATTACCCTGTGACAAACTTATGGGTACTTGAGGTGGTGTTGCGGGCATCACTGACGTGGTATACGTATAACGAAAAACGAAAAAAAGTAGTGGTAGTGAATAAACGGAAAAGGTCCAATATTTCTATAATATAGGTACTAAAATATTAAAATATATATTATATAGGTATATTTTATAATTGTATTCATATTTAATAGTTAATCATAACGGCACAAAGGAGCATAGGTGGAGGACCAATTATTAAGTTAGTGGTACCTTCGCACACGCTGCCCACCCCCAAATTACGCCCCTGTAATAGTATATTGGATGGATAATTATTAAAACAAATAACAGTCATAATAAGATTTCAAATAAAGTTTTAATTAACCCATGATTAGTGGTGGTAGCGATGATGTATAGACATAATATGGTTGTGTCTTCTAACGTTTATATATTATGGATATCGAAATGGATACCTTATATAACCTATGGTTTGTGACATGATAAGACTATAAAGGGTATTTATAATTAGACAAAGGGTTTTTGACTTGAATGTTATGATATCATGACAAATTATAATATAATATCAATAATAAGATACAATATAAATATATCAATTACCAGTCTTCGGTATTTCAATGTTGCCCGATGATTTACAATGTTATACAGTTACTAATAATGGATCTAAAGTGGTTTTTTTAAATTGTATTAATTAATATTTAATTTATAAATACCGATATATAGGTAATAGTTCATAAAAACATCAATATGCGACAATTATACGCACGTGTTATATTTATGAAATGTAAAAAGTCACGTCACTAACAAGACGTCACTCGTCTCTCGTAAAATAAAATTAATGACATTTTTAATTCGATATATTATTAGAAAATGTAACTTTATGTCACAGACCACAACTATAAATATGTTTATTGCTAATAGTTGGAAAATGAATAGTCCTGTTATTACTTATTACTAATTGTAAGTTAATATTATGTGTGCAGGTGCCTAATATCTCATGATGTACATATGAATGTATCATTGAAAGCTGAAATTAATTACAATTCATTTAAAATATCGTTTTAGTTAATAATATTTAGATCAATCACAGCTTTAGGTATACAGAGCAAAATAAACCAAATAACAGATTATAGATTTTACAACAACAATCTTTTGGAATGCTTTTAGGAAAATGTCTTTAAATTATAATACTGGTCGTGGGCATAAATAATGTATATAGGTACTATATAGTCTATTATAGACTCTATTATATTACTATCCATGGTCATGACTCATGGCTCATGGGCAGATAAGGCCGTACCCGCCCGGTTGCACCCAAAAACCGCACACTTTTGATTTTAGCCCTAAAAAGGTCGATAGCCAAAAACCGCACAGCTTAACGGTCATTGTATAACAAATTACCGAACATTTATAGTGGGTTAAAACCGCACACTATTTTTAGTGAAAATAGTGAAAAGATAAGATTATATGATATGTACTATATGTACTATTGTTTCAATTTTGGGAAGAATTTTTACGTGACGGAGATCGTATAAAGTTTTTAAAAAACGTCGGCAGTCGGTTTCAGCCAATCAAACTTTGAAAGTTTTAATTTTTTTTTAAATTAATATTTAAAATTTTTTAATATACCTATACATTTTTTGTTTTACATTTTTTTTAAATTAATATTTTAAATTATTGAATTTATACATTTTTAAGTTGACATTTTTTTAAAATTAATATTTAAAATTTTTAAATAAAATTTAAAAAAAAATAGAACAAATTATTTATTGTACATATACACATGCGTTTTTTGTTTATCGACCTTTTTGGGGTCAAAATCATAACTGTGCGGTTTTTGGATACGACAATTTCTAAAATTGTGCGGTTTTGACCTATTAAATGTGTGCGGTTTTAACCTACCAAAAGTGTGCGGTTTTTGTAGTCAACGACCCGCCCATACCAGATTACCCATTAAGCGTTGTAGGCCCCTGCCTAAGCACCCCACTCGTTATAGATAGGCTCCGAGAACACGGAAAATCATTTTTGTTTTTTAAATTATACTTTTAATTTACAGATTGACATATCAAAATTCGATATGAATTTTACTGTATTGTATGCAGTAAAAATAGTTTTTGATAAATGCTAGATATTGACGGTGACGCTGCGACGAACATTACCGTCGTGCGTTGCATGTTTTCAAATTTAATCGACCGCCGGGAATATTTGATATTCAATTTTTTTAAACTAAACAGCTTGTTTTAATTATTGAATAGTAAAATTAAAGACGTATCGTATGTAGGTGATAACTTTCTAGAGCCCCCCTAAATTTTAACTGCCTGTCCCACAAATGTTTAATCTGTCTCTGCCCGTGGGCCATGTGTGGTTAGTACCAATTTTGCCAGTAGAACAGTTTCCGCCATTGGCGCACTGCAGTCATGCCGTCATGGTATTTCATTACAAAGGCAGCAATAAGCGTTGTATACCTATAGCACATATGTTATAATGCCAATGCGTAGCTGCTCTGACAGACGACAGTTAAGTAGATATGATAAAAATATAAAATCATAATGAGTACCTAATTGTTAAATGTACCTTGTACCTACCTAACTGAAATAGACGAAAATTCTGTCATATACATTTTATAAAATGTAGGTATTTAAATTTAAAATACATTCTTACCTAACTTATATTAGAACAATATTTGTACTTGGTTTTATTCTTAAACATGCCCGGATAATTCGTCACTAATTATTTATAATTATAAGATATTATAATGTACCTATACTTAAACGCATTCATCATACTAACGATGATGTCATCATAACAACTAATCACATCATCATTCATCAGATATCAAGAATAATATATAAAAGCATCTTACAAATTTCGGATGGACCCCAAGCAATTTTATAACAATATTTGAAATAATTTTGAATGTTATCAGTTTTATTTATATTTTAGATTCTGAACGAAGCGATGAATGTATTGATTTTATAATGAAGTGTGTTTTTTTTTGTGTCTGTCATCACCTTTTATAGGACAGTAAAAGTGCTTGGATTTTCTTCAACAGTAACTTTTCTGATAGGAAAGTGAATCTCAAAAGTAAACATTTCCCAGTAGTTTTCAAAAGCGACGTGAAAAACAAAAGAAAAATTAAGGAAACAAGGGAATTTTTACGCAAAATCTGTTTTTGAGAAAATCGATTTTGGTTTTTGGTATAACTCTAAAACAAATAACCGTAGCTACATGAAATTTTGACTGAATGTTTATAGTAGCATTTTCTATACACAATTTTGAAAATTTTCCAAATATTTTGACTGATTTTGAGCTGTTTACGGACATTTTCAGTTTCTATTTTTTTTAGGTTTTTTTTCTATAAATATCAATAAAATTTTATTTGTTGGTTAAAAAAGCTTGAAAATTTAATAGAAAGCTCCTAGGTTATTGTTTCAAAGGCAGATGAAAAAAATTAAAAATCCTTTTCAAAGTCACAGTTTTTATTTATAAGCATTGAAAGTTCAAATGTTGACAAAATACGGAAAAATCACGAAAATTATCAAATTATTTTGAGTTGAGAATTCATAAAAATATTTTTTTTTAAATCAAAGATTTGAAAATGTAATGCAAGATTACCAATAAGTTTGTCTACCTTTATCAAAAAAAAAAATGTCTACAAGAAAGTCAAATTAAATTTTTATGAGCGTTTGAAATTCATATTTTTACAACATTTGATATTTACTCGATTTCTCATGTAACGATTTTCCTATTTTGTTGTTATTCAAAAACGAATAACTGTAGATACATTAAAATTTTACTGAATGTTTATATTTTCATTTTCTATACACTATACAATTTTGAAAATATTTTGACTCTTTTTGAGCTGTTTACGGACATTGTCAGTTTGCAAATTGTTAGTTTTTTTTTCTATAAATATCAATAAAATTTTATTTATTGGGTAAAAAAGCGTGAAAAATTAATGCAAGGCTCCTGGTATATTGTTACAATAGCAGTTGAAAAATATTAAAAATACATAGGCACAATTTTTTTTTATAAGCATTTAAAGTTCAAATTTTGACAACATTTATCAAATTTAAAATTTAATAATTATTTTGTAGTTAAAAATGTATAAAATGTTCAACTTTTATAGCTAAGGATTGAAATTTTAAAACAAGGCTCCACGTAAATAGGTTTTATATAAATTACTTTATTCACAATAATATCATTAAATATACTTGCTAATATCATAGGCTGGCTGACCGTTTTCGCTCAGAATCGTTTTTTTTATACAATGATATTATATCATTGAATTCAAATTTAACATCACCCATTACAGTGACCCACTTGTGACCTACTGTACAGCAGAGCGACATCCACTCACCCACCTTTTTAATTTATGGCATTTAACTTTAAGACGCGTCCTAAAGTTAAATGCCATAAATATGATATATATATTATGATGCCATATATATGATTTATTCATACGAGTATGAATAAATCATATAAATAAATACATAATATATAGCATTTCCAAAGGGGAGGGGGCCCACCTTAGCCACTTTCGGACCTTAAGGACCAGCATCTAGGAGGAAAATATGGTCAGGTATGATAAATAATAGGTTGCAAGAATCTGGAGGAAGGAAAAAAGTAAGAATCTTAACCTAGCTACGTCTGTAAGGGAAGGGCATATTCTAACGATGTACATGTATAATATGCTGGAAGTTATGCACTGAGCTTGCTCAAGAGTCAAGATGGAGCGTGCACATGATGGATGGGTTGGGGGAAAGTAATTAAGAGTGGGAAAGGAGCGTACATGCCCCCGTATATATATATATGTATTAACAAAATTTAAAAAAAAAACAACAGTCATTACTTATTATAAATATAGTTATTTACGTTTTATGTAAAAAACTACAAAGGAGCTATTCAAAATTTTTTTTCTAGCTTTCATCTCAGAAAATGTTTTTATCAGTTCTTTAGTGTCCGTTTGTTCTGCTTCGTTGGCTTGTATGGCTAAGATTGCTAAATCGCTGAGGCGTTCTTGTTCTTGAATCCTTCTTAAAAGTAATTTTTTATTAATTTTAACTTTGAGAATGATCGTTCGGCATTGGCTGATGTTACTGGAAATGTTAAAAATAATATTAAAGCGGTTGCTACTTCTGGAACACTTGAAGTTAGTTATGGTTGTTTTATTAAGAATTCTAAAAATTCTTTTATTGAGTTTAACTTGGCTAACTCTTCTTTTAAACTAGAAAACTAATTGTAGGGGAAGTCAGCTGATAAATCGGTTCTATATTTTAATTGTATCTTTTGTGAATATTCCATTATATCTTTTTCTGGAAGAGAAATTTACGACGATTGTTATTTTTATCGCATAATGATTATTGGTTCAGAAATCTATACACCCATCACCATATTAATATAAACATCGTCTGTTTTCTAATAATATGATAGGTATGTTTTTGCTGTTTTGTTCTTTTTTCTGTCTCAATAATAGTACCTGTCTCGTAAATTTTAAAATAAAATTCAAATGTTTGTATATCATTTTTGTATAATACAAATTGTATTTACGAGGGTCGAGGGCCCCAAGTCCAGGGCCCCGGGGCATTGCCGTGCCTCGCCATCCCGTAGTTACGCCACTGATTGGGGGACATATAAGTTTGAGTTAAGTACAAATGTATAACACGAAGTACAATACTAAAGTTTTATCTTCAGAAATATTTACAAAAAAAAAAACGAAAATTTCATTTAAACTAATTTATTAGGAATTAGTGACTTATAATGATTAATTTTTTTTTAATATCATAATTTTGTTTTTATATCAAGTATATTTTTGAAAAATCTAGTTTTTTAGTTAAATAATTAATAAATATATATTGAATTATATTAAATTAAAATTAATATGTATTTGTTGTGTGTTGATACTTGATTTATATTTTGGTAAATCTCGTTATAACGAATTTCAATGTAATGAAATTTTGGTAGGTATACAGAAATTTTTTCTGAGTCCCTTGAAATTCATTATATCACGAGTTGACTGTATCACCTGAGATTTTGCCTGCAGGTTCCGGCTTCTCGATCAAAGAATCAATCTGTATTTACCATTTATGTATAATATATTAGGAATATTACGTTTTGTTTTAAGTTTGTATAGTATTATAATACGTTTAATCAACGATGATTCAAATGATTAGTTTAAAATATATTAAAGTAAATTTAGTAATGGAAAACTGTTTAGTGACACGGCACATGTGCTGCAGCTGTAGTGAGTCAAAATTAAACCAAGCTGGTCTACATCTCTATAGATTCAGTAGTTCCAGTGATTGATTACTCGAAATTTGTATTAATGCTTAGTGTCTTCCTGCGATCTGGTACGAGTCTTAAGTACGAGTCCTCACAGGGATTACTCGGGGCTTCTATATATAAGATATATTAACTTCAATAATCGAACACCATTAAAGTTTTTCCCAACCTTTTTTTACTCAACGCCCCTTTTAGATTTTCAAAAATCTCACACATCCCCCCACCCCGGATTTTTATGTACTAAATTCTTAAATCTAATAAAATTAAACCTCAAAATTAAAGAAACCCACAAGAGGGTAGTACCGCCCACGTTGGGAATCACGGCATCAAACCAATATACCATTATTACATTAGCCACATAATAAAGAACCCACATTTATGGTATTGTAAAAAAGTAAATGTGATGAAAAAAATTTAAGGTAATTAATTAATTACGATTATAGTAATAAATTACAATAATAATACTGATTTTGATGATTCTATGTTAAAATATATATAACGAACTATGTTTGCCAACAATTTTGAAAAGCATTTATCAAAAAATTGAATTTTTTTTAAGGGAGTCATTAGATTACTGATGTAACTATGTAAGTGTATAAAAAGATAGTTAAAAGAAAATATTATTCAGCTCTTGTAAATTAAATGTATACCAATTATTTCAATCAAAATTATTAATGTATTTACTAAACTTTAGAGGACCATAGTTAATAAACAAGCGAATCAAAATTGATGATTTGGATAGGTATCAATATTTTCAGAAAAAAAAGTTTTATCAGAATCCATTAAAAAGTATTATAGTATTATTACCATTTGAAAAAATAAAGTTAATTTCGTTATTTGTACAACTGCGTGTTTACAAATGTTGAAATTGTTATAAAAAAATTGCCTGTTAAAAATAAAGAAACCTGCTGTCTTTCCGTTCTTTCGAAATTCCATATCATCGATCCATAATCGTTAAAAAAACCCTGCGGACAATGACATACGATACGTCCGGTATAATTTGCGTGATACCTATTTAAGCTACACGATAGCGTACGATGTTACTTGATTTTTAAAGGTCATCAAAACACTACTTTTTTTTTTTAATTTTAAATTTATTGGTGAATTATTTTAGTCCAAATAATGAAAAATGTTATAGTAAAAATCCAAAGTTAAAAAAATGATTATTCAATGAGATAATGAAAGTTTATGAAGACGTGACGTCAGAGAGCCGACGAGTGACCAGCCACCCATGTTTTACGTTTAAAAGTAGTTTGATTTACACAATGTTTTGTATAACTTACGATAGTATTTCAGATTTTTTTTTCATTATCCTAAGTATATTTATGTGCCTAAGACGATGGTGTGATTTAAAATTTAATATATCTTGTTATTGTAAACATATTATGAGTTATAATTAAGTAAAATTATTGAGTTCGCGACTCACGTTGTATGAACCAATTTTTACGAAATTTACTATAATAGTTACCTACTATAAAAAAAAACTAGAAAGTATATGAAAACTATAATCACACCAGTGTCATAAACACAAAAAACACCATTTAAACCATAAAAAAAATTTAAAAAATATTATCTTTAACGATTAAAATGTGTTAATCTGGACACTAAAACATGTAAAACATAATATACCACCGTTTAGACTTCGGCTTTTTGACGTCACTCGCATATTTTCGAATGCCTAGCTGTATCTCATTGAATAATTAGTGTTGAAGTGTGAGACCCACACCATATTTCTTAGATAATGACATACTTTAAATCTAAGCAATCTTGTTTTTAGTGTTGTGAAGTCATTTATTACACCGCGATTGAGTACTACAAAGTTTTAAGCGTTGTTCCAAATTTTCATACCAGTTTATTCCACACAAGTGAACTAGAAATAATTTATAAGTACTAACCTACCAATACATGTGGCTATTTCTTATAGAGCTATGTATTATACTAGATTTTGAAATCGGAGCTCATGAATAAGCAATTAGAGAAATATTTCCGGATACAAAATTGATTGGTTGCAGATTTCATTTAGGGCAAGCCTGGTAGCTTAAAGTATGTAAAATATAATGTGTTAGTATAAATTATTTTATAGTTAATTAGTTATTGCCATTAAAAAATATCAAAATAATTTTTTTTTTTAATGCATAGATTTTGATGAAATTGGAAATCAGAATGAGTATAATATTATCACAAAGTCTCGGCGATCAATTGAGAGCCGTAGACACGGGGAGGGGGGGTAGAAGGTTCAAACCTTCTTCCTTACAACGTGTAAAGTATATAAATTTATTTATAAACATTTATAACTACTAAAACATTTTGAAGTGTTTTTTTTGCACGTATTAAATTCATGTATACTGAACTGGAGAAATATCCAGTATTTTTAATTGTTAATTTATAATTTTTAGTACAACAAATGGACCCAAATATTTTCATGGAACTTTTAATGGACTACAATTCCATAGTGATCATCCTTAAACACATGTTGTTGTTCAGATATTAAAAAGAAATGCATACTAAATCGATCGTACAATCAGTTAATAATGGGAAAATAAAGAAAATAAGGACTTAGTAAAAAAAGACTTTATTAGAATTAAAAATATTATAAAGCCTTATATTGTAATTATGATTATAAAACTGTACTAAACTAATACAATATTTAAAGTAGTAGGTCATAGATATCAGAAAATTTAAATGTAGGCATTTTAAAATACTTTTTTTACGACTATTTTACCAAATTAAAAACAGATGATTTTATTTATTTATTAATTATTTCATATTTTATTTCTTATAATTTAGACAACATTATTGTATTCCAGGATATTTATTAGGTACCTACATATTATATGGTGTAATTTTAATAAAATGTACGACGTTGTATACGCAATCGTGTTTCCAAAAAGGACAAACGAACGCAATCGTGGTTTATGCCCTTATTAATAATATTATAACTAACTATAACTTAATAGGGTAAATTAGAGTAAATTAATGTTTGAATAATTGGTAAAACAATGTTTAGTACTTTTCAAAATAATTGGGTAAAATAAACCAAAACAGCGTGGGAAAACTGGAATATTTATGACGGTATAGTATAAACAGTTTAAAATTGGTCAAAATATTTCGAAAATGTTATTGTGTATAAAAAATAATAATACACGTTGTGACAAAAAGTTTCAAGTCCACATAATTAATATATTTATGAAAATTTGCGTCATAATAACTAAAATCGTTATTTTTCATTTAACTATCCGGTATCAACACAATTAGAACTTCATTAATGTCTATGTATAAGAATTAAGCATAGGTACGTTTGTATAATATATATTTTTTTAATAAGCCCAACTTATGAAAATTGTTGTATTCAATGTTAAACTATTTGACCATGCTTAAAGAATATTCAACGTATAGGTATAAATACTGTGTTTATATATTTTAGATTTTTTGGTTACAGTATGAACTAGGTACTTATGAAAACCTCGTTTTAAATTTTCAATCCTTAGCTATAATAATTGAAAACTACCTACTGGAAATTTTCAATTTAGAAATGCACTCGAATGCACCAACTAAATTCACTTTTCCACTAGAAAAGTTACTTAAGTTGAAAATCGAAGTATTATTTCGACTACTGATCGTGTACGAGGACACAATTTAAAAGAAAACATACTCATAAAATCAAAACATTCATTGCTCCTCTCCGCTCAGAATCTAAAAGGTGGGCAAGTAGTGCTGTCTTCTGTATAGCAGGGGTGATAAATTATTTTTACGCTCCGTGCCAAAAATAACCTTTTTTTCTAACGTGTCATTAAATTATAAAAAGAGGTACATATTATGAGCGTATACGGCTATTTATCGGTCAATAACAATTATTCAATTTTATCTGTAGATATTAATATATACATTGTGATGTTATTTATTATTAAAAATAAAAACAATATATATTTATAATACAAATATTTTAATTTTTTGCGTGCCACTTTCGGCACGCGTGCCATGGATTTGCCATCCCTGCTGTATAGTAGGCATAGCTTGACAAGTGAGTTACTGTAATGGATGTGTTTTAAATACAATACAGTATAGAAATTGACAAAATAAACATTTGATAAAAATTTCAAATATTTACAGTTCTTAGTTTTTGATTCCAACAAAATATCAAAAATCGATTCATAAGAAAAGTTATGTTACGGATGAATATCCAATGTAAAAATTTGAACTTCAAACAATCATAAAAAATCAATGTGACTGTCCGGTAAATTTTTTTTAACGTATGTAGAAAAATTTACGAGGATTCTTGTATTACATTTTAAAATCATAGATATGAAGAGAACATTTTTTATGATTTTCTGACTACATATAATTTTAAAATATTCTCAATTTTGACGAATTTCTTCGAAATTCTAAAATTAGAAGTTCACAAAAAATTAACGTGGGTTTACCAGAAAAGATATTGAAGTTGAAAGTTGAATCAATTTTGCTGCTCCAAGAGTGACAGAAAAAAAACACACACGTCATTGAACAATTTATACGCTCCACGCCTTTACTCAGAATCTAAAAGTAATGGAACGCATTAATTAACAAAAATCTAATCTAGATATATCTTATAACATAACTATTATAGTTACTTTTAAAAAGTTAGATTCTTATCTTAAACTGTCGAGTTGATTGTCAGTACATACGTAATATTATACAGAGTGAATCACCTGCATGCATATTGATTCTCAGCCCCACTTTTTCCTTAAATGAATATGTATTAAAATTCTGATTTTTGCAATTGTTATATTAAGTACCAGGTACCTACTTCATAATATGCAAGGACCAAATTTTCAAATATTTAGATTTTTATACCACTTTAAATTTTTTTTTTTTTTTAATATCTATTGCGTGGTTTCAACAATGAAGTCATTAATAGACAGTATCAATTTTATATTTTAAATTTTAATAATATGCACATTCGTTATAATAATTAATAATCATACATTACAATTAATGTAATTTGGTAATAAGAAAAATAATAGTTAGATAGTAAAATAAATAAGTGAGATATTTAAATTCGGTTGTACGGATTAGTTTTTTTAAGGAATTAATACATTAATAAATTAAAGTTTTTTATTGATATCATATCTTCAAGATTCGTTGATTGTTAAAAGATTTTTCTCTCTTCGGCTAAATATATATGGACATTCGAGGAGGAGGTGTTTTATAGATATTAAAGATGTGTTGTAGAATTCACACAAAGGTCTTGGTTCTTTTTTCTTTAAGTGAACGTGAGTGATGACTGTGTGGCCGATTTGTATACGTGACCATATTGTTTGTTCTCGTCTTTTGGAGGATGGGAGATATGGGTTTGGAGCTAAAAAATACTTTATTTTGAGGAGTTAATTGTTAGATTCCTGGTCCCATAGTAGTTGGTGTGCTTTTTTTGTTAATTTCCAACGGCGCATCCGAT
This sequence comes from Metopolophium dirhodum, assembly GCF_019925205.1. Lineage (NCBI taxonomy): Eukaryota > Metazoa > Arthropoda > Insecta > Hemiptera > Aphididae > Metopolophium > Metopolophium dirhodum. Next base: position 7,702,660 of record NC_083566.1, read on the forward strand.
TGTGTCTTTAAGAGATGATAGTTCTATTTTGGGTGTATTTTGGTAGAGACTTCTTTAGCTGCTTCGTCGGCTTTTTCATTTCCAGGTATGTTTTTATGAGTGGGTTTCCAAAAGAAGGTTAGGGGAATTGGTAAATTGGTGTGTAGAGATGGTATTCTCCTTGTTTGCTAGTCTTTTAAGTGAAAATTTGAGAGTAAGCATATTGCATCTTATATCGAGTGGGGGTGTATTTGCTTCACATAGGATGCTTAGGATGATGCTAGTTCTAAAAGCGACAATGCTTGTACATTTTAAAGATATAGGTCGGTAATATGTGACTTCGTGACGATCTTTGTTTGGTTTAAGTATAGGTATAATAATGGCTTTTTTTCAAGATGCAGGGAAGTTCCTCTTTTCCCATATTAAATTGTAAATTTTTAGTAGTATACTGATGGCTCTATTAGGAGGTTCCTTGATAAATATGTATGGGATTTCATCATGGCCAGTACCTACTGTGTTTTGAATTGCATTTGGAATGTGCATCATAGAGTTCTTGTAAATTGATTGGTGTGTTTATTGTTTAGTTGTCATCGTTTGTAAATATGATTGGGTTGTCTGTTTCATAAATTTAGTAAAGAAATTACCATCACTGCTGTTTTTTTTTTAAATTATGGCAAGAGCTTTGGCTTTTTCTAAGGTAAAATGTTTTGTCTCCTTTTGTAAGTGCTTAAGGGGTTTCGTTGAATAGAATGCATTCTATCGGGAGCCGGTTGAAACGTCAACAGTTAATAAATCGACAAGTTAAAATGCCGACGGATCATTATATCGACAAGTACATAATGTCAACAGGTCAATATATGTCGAAAAATTAAATTAAAATAAGTATATAAATTATGTAAATAAAAAAAAATATTTTAGAATTATTTTTACAACCAATGGAAATACGTTGATCGCATCTCCAATAAAATTTATTTTTACGACGTTGATTTTGAAGGAAAAGATATCCATTCAGTTTATCTTTTCCTTTTTGTGACGGTATTATAGTTCACAAATTTCCATTTTTCTATAAAAAAAAAAAATATATAAAAATGTTTGTGGTTCGTACGTAATTTAAGCAAAAATCAGTTAAGATATATGTTTGTAAAAAATAAACTAGCTACTTTTAAAACTTAAAAAAAAAAATATGATTATTAATATTATTAGGTTTAAATGTAGGTATATGGTACAACCGAATATACCTATGCAGACATGCAGTAGGCAATGAGCAAGCGTAATGTAAATAATATAAGCAAACTATAATAAAAAGAGCAAGGCATTAGGTAGGGGATTTTAAGTTTAAACCGTAGAATGATATTTTTATATTGAAAAATTATGAAATTCATTACCTAGATCATAATTTATCGACCTGTGGTACGCTATAGTGGTAATAGGAAATTAACAATATAAAAATAACTTATTATTATCGTAATATCGTACGACTATTAGACCATCGCAAGAAAGCTGCAAACACCATGTTTAAACATAATTTATGCTACGATGAGAACTGAAAAGCTGTATTTTTTTATACTAATAATATTATTATGTCCGTATGGTTGTATACAATTATTACAGTTAAAATCAGTTTTACTATGAAGTATGAACCGCGAATGTGGGTATCGATTTCATATAAGTATTTATAGTACTATAGGTATACGTGGAAAGTATGTTTTAATATAATGTATTAATTATGTATTGTATTATTTATATTTTATAATTTTAATACATAGTTTATGAAGTGCTATTAATGAATAGCTTCTTCTTCAAGCCAACCATGACCAATGCCCTATAATTGTATTACCCCTCCATTGTGCTTATTGTAATTATATTTTTATACAGATTGTACAAATAAAAAAACAAATATGACAATAAATACATAGTTAAAACATCGAAAACACGTAAGTTAATTATAATTGACACTTCAAAACCGTGCGGCCCTGTTCTCCTTCCCTATTTAAAGTGAAATGAAAATTAAGGCTTTAATCCAACCCGCAAAAAGTTCTCATCTTTTAGATAAAAGAATTTCATTACTATCAATATTATTAGAATAATATTGAATTATTCGGAGATTTCAATATATAAAAATAAGGTTTTGGACAAGTATAATTTATTAAATATTACTTTATTTAAGTAATATTTAAATTTATAGAAAAATGTTGTTTTTTAACGACTTAAAGTTATGCATAAAAAATAATTTCAAGAACTTTAAAAATTTAATAATTTGTCTTATAAGATAACGTATACGTTAAAATTAATATTTAATATCGAATTGTCATCCATTGAGTATACTCGTATATATTTAACAAGTTATAAAGATATTTTATTTTTATTGATAATATAATATTACGCCCTACAGTGGCGTAATTAGAAATTTGTCCTGGGGGGGGGGGGGGGGGATGTAAATTTTTTTACACACAAAATATTAAATTTTCTAGTACATTGGTGAGTATATAATATTATAATATATAATATTATGAAGGCTCTGGGGGGAGGGGATCTATCCCCCTCATCCCCTCCCTTAATTACGCCCCTGACGCCCTATAAAAGTGGGCTCAGTACAAGTTCTTACAACATCATATTATATTTATTAGCTAAGATAACTATAGAATGTACCTACCTACATAAATACATAATATTAATAACAATACAAGCAGAATGAACGCCACTGAGCAAGATTGGCGAGGATTTAAATGAAAAAATCCTATTCTAAAATAGAACAAACTAGATAAAAATATAAATTTAATAATTATTAAGGAATTTGGAGAAATGCAAATCCACGGAGATCAATATTACATATATCATTCTTTCCGCATTATATCGCAGTGTTTTTTTTTTCGATTTAGGTACCTACCCTGTTGATAAATATTTTTTTCTCTGGTCAAAAAGCTTGATAATTTAATACAAATTTCCTCGTAAGATTTTACACTGGTTAAAAAAAAATCGTAAGTATACCTGAACAAAATACATAGATATTTCCACAAGCCGCATTTTAACTTTACACAAGCCTGTTGATGTGATGTTTATTAATAATATTATCACGTAAAAATCAAATATTACATAACATAACACACAATTTTATTCAAGTTAATTGACATATACAATTTACATATTATACAATTTACATACACAATACACATTATTACAGCAGCATAGTTATAATTTATATTTTTTTAGATAGGTATATACATTTTTTACAAAACATTGTCCGGCGAACAAAATGGCGTCCAGCCGGCAGCCGGACACAAATGCTTAATGGTCACTGACCACTGTTAGCTCCGCAGCAAAATAATCGCCGAGCTAATCTTTTCGCCCGTCTCCACATTGAGCGACGTCTAGGTGTGGCCGTGGTTGCTGCCATGGCAATTTCTGCAGCATCTCCACGGCCACCACCGATGACCATTTCCTGTACGCTGGCCGTCTCGTGGCCCGGCAGTTTGGTCAAGTTATTTCTTGACCCAGCATCACCAGTTAGCTGTATTGAACTAAAGTGTTGTGCGTCGGATTCGACCGGCTTAACCGGTGTGCAAGTTGGCGAGATCGGAATTTTAACGGACAACACCGTATCGATATCGATAAGTTCTGTGGTTCCAGGTGTTATTACTGCGCTGTTAGTCGAGACTGCGTACGGTGAATCCGTCAAAACGTTAACGTCAGTGGATGGGGCGGCGGACGGCATCTTATCTTGTTCGGCGACTGCGGCATTTGTTTGAAATGCCATATCGGGCATCGACTTCCATCGTTTTTGAGCCTTCAAACTTTTGTGATCGTTACTGTCGTCCGCTATCGGCCGGTTTTCTCGTAGATCGTTGAATACTTGTATCATAAAATCGGTCGTGGACTTCAAGTCGATCTCAACGGCCTCGCCATCCGAAATTAATTGCTTTTGCATGTTCGGTAACGATAAATATCGCCTATGCAACTTTAAACTAGAGAGATCACTGTCCTGAAACCTTGCGGGGCGATTTCCCCGGAGATCGTCAAACACCTGATACATGATTTCAGTAGCGGACTGTATCTTATTGGCATCAGTTGAATAATTCACTTCTGTAATATTAGACATAATATTAATGTGATGAAGGATACGTTTGGAATACGCGAAAATTGTACACTGCAGTATTATACTCAATGAAAGTTATAAAACAATATAGCTACTGATTTAATACAAACTAAACATAATTTAAACAGTTACGTTGCCCATAGTAACAATATTTGTACAGTTTTTTATTAAAACCTGTTAGTGGGCCCATTCTCTTTTTGAAAGTTTAAAAATCGTTGTATGTGAAGTTAGTAATTTAGGGGTTAATATATAACTCGAAAAATGTAATTTGTGTTTCTGATTGTAATTTTTGTTGTTGTTAAAGATAGAAAATTTAAGAGGAATCTTCTATTCAATTTTCAAATCTTAGATATAAAAAAAACTTATATGCATTTCTAACTCAAAATAATTTGCACATTTTGGTGATTCTTACGTATTTTGTTAAAATTCTAACTTTAAATGCTTACAAAAAAAATTGTGATTTTGTATACCTATTTCATATTTTCCAACTGCTATTGCAACAATATATCAGGAGCCTTGTATTAAATTTTCAAGCTTTTTTACACAACGAATAAAATTGTATTGACATTTACCTAAAGGAAAAAAATTTAAAAAATTGGAAACTGAAAATGTCTGTAAACAGTTCAAAACAAGGCAAAATATTTTGCATTTAAATGCTAATATAAATTAAGAATAACTAATATAACTATAATAATATATTTAATTGCTTATACGAGCGTTCGTCGCATGAGCATCGTTCGTTCGTATTCATAGAAAAAAATCTGTTATTATAACACATTTTTAATAAACCACATAATTTACCTTCTATAATTCTATTCCTAATCATGGGTGATAGTGAAAATGTTTCTTTTATTTCTACCAGTGAAAGACTTGATAAAATAATTAAAATTATCAATACGTGATCACGTATAAAAAATCATGAATAAAAAATCAAGACAAGAAATGTGTAGACAGTGAGGGTAAGTTGGATACAAACAACAACTAGTGCCAAGCCAACGTCAAATAAGTGTTGGGTATACTAAATTATGTTTAACTGTTTGCTAATAGTATTTAAACACCAAGCTGGAAATCTACACTCAAACGTGTTCAATAATGACATGGTTTATTGTAAATTCAACACCAGATTTCTATGTGTGTGGGCAAGGTTTCGACTCAATGTCGACCAATTTGGATTAGGTACGTATATTAGTAGTGTACCTAAGTAAATCATTATAGAGCATGTTTGCATTTCTTTTAAACCCACAAATAAAATATAATATTATGTTGTGTACATAAAGTTACGATATTATAACGTATATAATATATATATATATATATATATGTCGTAGCCACTTCGTGAAATCGATATTTTCATGAAAAGATGACCATTTCATGAATTGGAAACAGATTTCGAAAATATTTCACAAAATGCATTTGGTCATTTTTTCATGAAGTGGTCACTCCAATTTAACATCGTATAATTTTTTTCACAATCTGGTCGTTCACTTTGTGTACTGGAATACAACATTTATTGCACACGTTTATAATTTGATTATATCCATTAAGGGTTTAATATTATTCGTATATCATCAATTAGAGATGGCCATCTCATAATAATAAAACATTATGAAGGATTAGGTATTACGTATATGTATTACGGACGACAACGATGGTAACGATAAGACCGCAATAAAAATAGGACTCACACACAATTTTGTGCATCGTCGTGAATTCGTGCCTATAAGTTTGGATAACTATACTATATACTGCACGCATAGTAGACAGCATTTTTTCCGATAACTGTCACTTCTATAGGTATACTATATGCCTAATGAAATATTATATTTTAATTCGATTTAAGTTCTTCATAAATTAATATACCTATAATTATTAACAGTTATATTAAAAAACTAGTGTTTCAACTTTTCAAGTCGATATATACATATTTTTGTAATTCATGAAATACTCAAGATAAAACTATATATTTCAAAATAATTATTTAATAAACACTGATATATTATTATAAAAATAATTACATTATAAAAATTCAGCTTGTTGACCCGTTTTATATCCCGACTGATTTTTTGATATTAACATCACATACATACTCGTACTCGTTCGTACTCATACTAAATCGAAATAATTTCATATCTCTCTCACACGGGAATTACTATTTATTTTATCGTTATCTGTGTAGGTATACAAAGCTATTATAGAGTATTCTTTATCCAAAAGAATACCGTTCACTTTATCTCAACGTTTAACTATAAAATTTTATCTTTTTTTCGATAATTTGTACTTGTCGATATATTGACCTGTCGACATTTTATACTTGTCGATGTTTCGATCGTCGACATTTTAACTTGTCGATATACTGACTGTTGATGTTTCGTACCAGACCCCATTCTATCAGTCAGATTTTTTTCCATTTTCCTTTAATGGGAGCATTGTGGTTTAGATAATTTATAAGTATTTAAAAGATTCGGTTTTTTGATGTTTAATAACTCTTTTTGATTGGGTTTTGGCTTTTTTTAGATTAATGTGATCGGGAATTGCTTTTGTTTTTTTTATATATATTGAGTAGGTATATGCTTTCTTATAGCTTTTATGGAAATACTACAGTCTTTGGACCACCAATAGAAACAATAGTTTTATCGGGGTATAATATTGGTTAATGTTTTCCCAATGGTGTTAAAGGCTGTTTCTGTTGACTGAAGTGAATTATTTTAAAATTTTATTTATATCAATGTCATCTGGATTTAATTCGTTGTAGAGTATTTGATTTTCTGACACAGAATTATCTATTGTGTCTGAATAGAGTGTCCAATTTGAGTTTTTTAAGTTCCATTTATTTATAATAGGGAGTCTGGGGGAAGTTTCTTTGAAGTATTTTAATTAATATTGACCAATGATCGCTACTAAGATGGTTGGTTTTGACTTCCCGTGAGAGATATGGAGGGATCAATATGGTAAATATTGGTAATCTGGTTGTTGACGGTGATATTTTGGGGGTTGGCTAGTAGATTGTTTATTGTATATTTATATAAAAAATACACACAAAAACGACCATAGTAATATTGTAACACCTGTAGTATATGATAAATGATAATGCATAATATTACGTGGGTCGACGTATCGTGGTTCTTAACTCACTTAAGTAAAGGTACAAAAGTCTAAAAGTTCCAAAAAATAGAATTTTAAGAACTTTATTATTAAGAGGATGTAAAACGGACATTTATTGTATGTCATACGAGTGCGTAATATAGCAAATTTACGCTGAGCATATCACGTTTAGCTTCGTTAGTTTAAAAATTAGAATGAATATCGACCTATTGTGAAACATGATGTTAAGAACATTATCTATGTTTGTGTGTAGGGTTTTTATGGTAGTTTAATTTTTTAGCAAGTTTTGGGTATATAATATAGCGTAAATTAAAATTGTTCATAACTCACTTAAAAACTTAATTATCGTACAAAACTCACGTACAAACACAGTCATACAGATATAATGTTCTTACCATCAAATTTCATAATAGGTAGATTGGCCCTAATTTTTAAACTAACGAAGTTAAACGCGATCTGCTGAGCGTACATTTGGTATGTTACGCACTTGCAAGACGGAGACAACTAATTCCCGTGTTACAAAATGTAGGTGTAATGATCGATGAATCAGTAATCGCCATAATTTATTGAAATGCCTGCATACAGTAAGCTGTAGTAAAAATATCACTTGAACAAAAAATGTTCTATTTTTGTCGTTTATATTAATATATTTTTACCTACATAGTACATCCTATATATGACTATACATAATTGGGTAATGAATAAACATAAAAAAAATACCATGGAAGTATTTTATGTGGGAACGTGTATATATTTATTTGTCTCTATCTTATCTAACACAACTGGGCCGCATAAAAACTTGGTTCAAAGAATGCATAATATTATAAAATGTTGATTCCTTATTCTCTTCAACAATATTATTTCGTAAACAACATTTTAAAATGATCTGAATATCTCAATGATACTTTATTATGTATATTAATACCATGGTTATCTACGGTAGACATTCGTGATTAATATAAATATAGGTAGTTAAATATAATGCCTATTATTAATGATATTATGCCTACTTATAATCCATACTCCATTACTTCATAGATAAATGTAGATACCTACCTACTTATTCGTGTTAGTACTTAGTAGGTATTTTAGGTCGTCTATTTTCATTGACCTTACCAGCTACCACAGATTATGGCTAATACATTATTATTATCTGTGATTTAACTTTATTATACATATTTTACATAATTGATAATATTGACATAGCCTATTGACATTTGGCATGATACTGTCAATAATATTTAGGTAGCCTCTGATTTAGCCATCTTAATATATATTGTATATAATATATAGTTAATAGGTAGGTACCTATATTATAATGTGTTAACTACCTATATAATCTATAATATATTATATATATTATAATAGCAATTATCATTGATTATAAATAGGTAATAGTATTACTTGTAGTATAGTTGTACCTATACTAGTATTTATAATCAATGACAAAAATGAAACATGTTCAATAGTTATTAATTTTAACGATACATAGATAGATACATACAATGTTATGTTAATTGTTAGAAATTTCACATTCCAGACAACCAATATGAAGCAAATGTACCATTTTCTGATACTCAAAAATAATCTCCTGTATTAAAAAAATGTTGTTGATGGCTCAAACAATAATAAAATATATAATGTAAAATACCTAAATTTTAATGGAGCTGTGAAGTAGGTATATAATTTGAGGATAATTAGGGAGATTAATTTTCGTGGAATATTTTTAATTTACATATTCCTTGATTCGTGTGGTTATACGAGTTATCTACGTTTCTCCTCCATATTCTTAGAAATGTACACTGATCTGTTTCTGTAAAAATGCACTTCGCATTAATACGATAACATTTAGAGTTTAAAAAATGTATTACTGGAAAATTTGTAACATATGCATATTAACGTTTTTATTATAAGCCACAATTTATGAACAAAAGGGGGGGAAGTAAGTACCCGTTCTACTGTACGGTAGGTGTCGAGTGTACCTTGTCAGAGGTAAGTCACTATAATGTATGTGATGAATTTGAATTCAATTATAAATTAATGCATACGAAAAATGGTTCTGAGCGAAAACAGTCTGGGGCTTAGTTATGAACAAGCAATTTGAAAATATCTAGACTTTCGCAAGCGACAAGCCACAACAGTTTTATGAAATACGTGGTGTACCCCAGCAGAAAGTGGTTGATGAAGAGGCATGTATTGGTAAAATGAAAATAATGAGTTTTATAAAAATTTAAAAACAAGGAACAAACGTTTTAAAGGCGTTTGCCGTTTGATATAATATATTATCTACCAATGTATTAAATATTAATACGCAACGTTCTTTTTGTTAATAACTCCAACAATTCCGCCTGTAATTCATAGAAAGGGAAAATAGATATATTATTGGAAATATATTGTCGAGCCAAGTCGAGTAGAGTATAGTACAAAAAATAATATTTATTACATAAAAATTAATATTTAATATTATGTGGCCAAAATACAGCAATAGCGCCATCTATCTAGTAAAAAAAAAATTTTCTTATCGAAGTTGGATAATAGATACAAAATATTGAAATATAAAAAGCAGTAGGTTATAGGTATATAGGTATATTGTATACCATTTACGATAAACAAAATTATGCATATTTCACCTTAAGTCCTTAAACATTGCCGAAAGAACAACAAGCGGTCGCAGGCGGTTTGAAACATTTTGTATCGGAATTTGGTGGTGATTTTTTTCAACCGACAACCAAGTGTTGATCTGTAAATATTTTTTACATTGTGCATATTTTGAGACTTTGAGTGCATGAATTAAAAAAATTAGTGCATATAAATGCATATTTCTGAAATTTTTAGTGCACATTTGTCCAATGTTAATTGCATGAATGTATGATATTTTATGCAATTTTTAGTGCACGAAAGCTTACTAATTACGAGCCCTGGATTTACGATGTACCTACATAGAGGTACATCGTAAAACTATAATTAAGAAAAAAATAACATTATTTACACTACACCATCGTCGCAATTAGGGGGGTTTAGGGAGGCCAAGCCCCCAGTTTCCTATCATATTTTAGTTTAAAATATTAATTATTAGAGTTTGTGCTACTGAGTGCCGATACAATTTTAGCCCTCCCCCCAGAATAATGTCCCTAATTGCACCTATGAATATAGTGTAGTTCAACTGTATCACCACCCACTCACCATCACGTACCCCCCCCCCCCCCTCACACACACACACATACATTATTGTTTTCTCGGTGTGATTACATTTTTTACAATGTATAATTTCATAATTGCCAATCAATGCAGACCATTTTAATAATGTTTATCGTGGTGTAATTGTTAGATACCCAACAGTTTTAAATTCTGAGCGGAGCGATGTAGTTTCCAAAAGCGCAAGAAAAACCAAATAAAAATTAAGGAAAAACGGGAATTTTTACGCAAAATCGATTTTGCCTTTTGGTGTAACTCTAAAATAAATTAACGTATATACATGAAATTTTCACTGGTTGTTTATATTTGCATTTTCAATACACGATAACATTTTTATAATATTTTGATCTGTTTTGAACTGTTTAGGAACATTTTCAGTTTCCAATTTTATTAGTATTTTTTTCTATGGATGTCAATAAAACTTTATTTGTTGGTTAAAAAAGCTTGAAAATTTAATATAAAGCTTTCTACTATATTGTATTACAATGATATTTGAAAAATATTAAAAATCCTTAGTCACAGTTTTTATTTATAAGCATTTAATGTTCAAATCTTGACAAAATACGGAAAAATCACGAAAATTAGCAAATTATTTTGAGTTGAGAATTAATAAAAATTTTTTTTTTTCAAATCTAATATTTGAAAATTTAATACAATAGATTATCCATAAGTTTGTCTACCTACATCAAAAAAAATGTCTACAAGAAAATCAAATTAAATATTTATGAGCGTTTGAAATTCATATTTTTACAACATTTGATATTCACTCGATTTCTCATGTAACGATTTTCTTATTTTGTTGTAATTAAATAACGTATGACTGTAGATACTTGAAAATTTCACTGAATGTTTATATTAGCATTTTCTACACACGATAAAATTTTGAAAATAATTTGACTTTTTTGAGCTGTTTACGGACATTGTCGGTTTTAAATTTTTTTAGTTTTTTTTTCTATAAATATCAATAAAATTTCATTTGTTGGGTAAAAAAGCATGAAAATTTAATGCAAGGCTCCTGATATATTGTTACAATAGCAGTTAAAAATTATTAAAAATACATAGGCACAATTTTTTTTACAAGCATTTAAAGTTCGACTTTTGAAAAAATGTATCAAATTTAAAATTTAATAATTATTTTGTAATTTATAAAATGTTCAACTTTTATAGCTAAGGATTGAAAATTTAAAACAATGCTCCACGTAAATAGGTTATTTATAAATTATTTTAATCACAATAATATCATCAAATATACTTGGTAATATCATAGGCTGACTGACCGTTTTCGCTCAGAATTGTTTTTTTTATACAATGATATTATATCATTGAATTCAAATTTAACACCATCCATTACAGTGACCCACTTGTGACCTACTGTACAGCAGATCGACATCCACTTACTCATCTTTTTTATTTCTTTTCTATAAATATCGACAAAAAAATTTTCTCTGGGTCTAAAAGTTTGTTAATTTAATGCAAGGTTCCTCGTAAGTTGTTATAACAGCAGTTCCAAAATATTGAAGATACACAAGCACAATTTCCGTTTAAAAGTTCAAATGTTGACAAAATTCTATAAAATCACGAAAAAATTATAAAATGATTAGTTTATGTAGATAGCTAAGAATTGATAATTTTAAACAAGGTTTCTCATAAATAGTCCAATGACAACGAGCATTGAACTCAATCCCATATCCACAAATACAACTCGAATTCGTCCTACTACCATTGATTATAAATACCTACTGCGTGTAATATATAGTCAGAATAATTTAATTTGGAATATCAATACAAAATATATTGGTTAATGGTTGAGAATAATTAATAAATCGTTATTCGTTATTACACGTTGGAATCCAATGTGTCATCAAAGTTTGAACTTTTAATTATTGCTCAGTCATAAAGAATTAGTTTTTATTGTAACTTTAGGCTAAAGCTTTTTTTTTAATTTCTAGTTAATATTGTGAGTATGTTTTTCGATATTTTTTATTTGACGAAAACAATTTACGAGGACCGTTGTATTAAATTTTCAACGTTATTACTCAAAACAAAAATGTAATCATAGAAGTTGAAAAAAAAAATAAAAAGTCGAAAATTTAAAATAGCTATTTCTAAATAGGTAGGTAGGTACCTAGCAATTTTATTTTTTTGAGTTAAAACAAAAACAATTTGGCCAAAAACCGGTTTTACATAAAAATTTCCTATTTGTCTAATAATTTGCTTACGTTTATCCAGATTATTTTAAAAATCAATGGGAATTTTTACATTTGACACCTCCCAAAGTACCAACTTAATTATATTTGCTCACTTAGAAATTAGAAACCTTCATCAAAGTTGAATTTCGATGATGTGGTTTAATTTTTTTTGGTGGGTTCAAAATGAAACATAATAATAAAATACCACAGTATAGAATAATAGATACAATTTAATCTATTCTGTGATAGATATTACTATAGGTTTTTAGCTTCACACTTACCTATTAGTAATTTTACCTTATATCAATTAATGTGTAAAATTCTGCTGTTGGCAAATTAGCAAGTACCTATAATCTATATGCTATATCTTGATAAACATGTTCATTGATCATACTATAGTATTTTAAATATATAATGTATTATGTACAAGAGAAGTATTGGAAAATAAGTAGTAAAATAACTATACAGGCATAATAGTCATATAAATCATAATTTATTTTTAATTTTAATTAATTAAAAACTTAAAATATATAAGTATAGGTTCAATTTTTTTTTTGTTTGAATGAAGTTGGATCATTAGAAACAATTAAATGTACACATATTAATTAAAATTAATTTATAGCGAGTGCATCCATTTCTTGAGTGAATTGAGTTTGGAGATTTGATAGTTTATTTTTAAGAGCAGCAACTCCCATTAGAACAATATTTTCAGGCTTTAATGATCCACAGCTTTCTACATTGAAGAAAAACTTATTTGGTTTTGCTCTCCAGTTGTATAGTCCTTCGTGCTGATCTTCATTAAGTTCTGAATATTCACTTTTAGGCCATTCATCTGGCTTTGGGAACAATGTGTGTCGCATTGTGTTGTCTGGGTCATATTCAAAGCTTACACCTGTAGTAGGATTCCATTTAGCATGCTCCTTGCCAAATCCTTTTTTAGCGAATGCTCTAATTTTTAATTCTTGTCCTTTACGCAATTTAATAATTAATATATCATCTTTTTCCCCGTATTCATTAATATCGCTATCTTGGTTCCTTGAAGTAACTGGTACCACGCGTGGATTATTGCTCACCAAATCCGCAGTAGTTACGTGTCTTGTCATCTCTTCTGAACATTTGACATGTAAGTTGAATTCTACACTACAGTCGTGACAGAAGTCTGAGCATGTGCAATCTCTGGAGTACTGAAGGCGATCGACTATCTCATCGGATGTTAATGGTATAAGACCAATACGGGACGCTATAAACTCGTCACTTAACACCGTAGAATTACAATCCAGCTGGACCCAATCAATGGCTAATGTCGGTGTTTCAGCGATGAAAACTCTACGTAAACTATTCGCAACACTAAGATCAGTGTCTTCAATTTGAAATTTAATTGAGTCAGTAGTCAGTTCAGATATATGTACGGAAGGTTGATTGGCATACGGCATGATTATTGTCTTTTTTTAATCACTGAATCACTTGTGGAAAATTATATTATGTCATAAATTATAAATTCATAAACGTAGACTGTACTACTGTAGGGTCGTAGCACAGAATATATTATGAAATTTCACACTATAGAAACACTATAAATATTAAATATTGTTATCTCAAGTCTCAAACTGTCAACAACTATCAACCATCGAAGTAATCAAGTATTCAAGTAACAGCATGACAAATTTTACAAGACCACGGTTGTAAACGTAAACAGTAAACTTGTAAATAATTAACGTACACTTTAATTTCAATTTTAAGGTTATGTTTTTAATAAATATACTATCAATTTTTCACGTTGTGTTTGTGACTTGTGATTAGAATACTGCATGATTCTGGAGTATTCACAGATAAACCAGGAGGCCGGGATCGCAAAGGGCAAAATCGCCAAAAGCATTAAGGCACCAAACAAATTCGTGACTTTTAAGCACGAGTAGGAAGTCCTAAAAAATTATAATTATGGGGAAGTTAAACGTGGCTATGCTCCGTTATTTGACACGGGAAGATTTTAGAGTTTTGACCGCCGTAAGTATTATTAAATGTAAAATGTCACGTAAACATTTAAGTGAAAATATGTAGTACTGTAGTAGTCATGTTCATTATGTATGTACTAAACAGATTGAAATGGGAATGAAAAACCATGAATTAGTTCCAGCTACATTGGCTGCTTCAATTGCGAATCTGCACCATGGTGGCGTACACAAAATCTTAAAGGAACTCTGCAAACATAGGCTGTTGTCATATGAAAGAGGAAAACATTGTTAGTATATTAGTTTGTTATATTATTGTTGGCTTACAAATTTACAATAGCTACTGAGCAGGTAGTCTGGTTATTTAAAAACTAGAAATGTCATTCTTTGAATAACCTCTAAAAATTTAAAAAAATTCAGTCAATAAGAATTCTTAAGAAAATTATAAATTAAGTCTATAATAAATACAAAATTAACTCTCTAAACACATAAATCATTTTCCTATCGTTATTTGAAACTATGTTTATTTGCTCCACTGAATACGTGTTACTACACATTTCTATATGTAAATATTTTGTAGACACGTTTATTTATCATAATTTTTTTACATTGAGATTACGTTAGTTTTTTTTTTCGGAGCACATGCATAGTCGTGTAGGTGGATAGATTTAAATTTTGGCAAAGGTTTTTTATTTAAGAAGTGTAATAAAATGTAAATTAAATGTCTTAAAGATATATTTTAAAGATTGTATCTTTTTTTTATATAAGGAATCAGTGGTGTAGACATGAATTCTGAAAGGGAGGATCAAAAAAATAAAAGGACAGCTAAATGGGAGGGGAAAATTGAAAATTCCCCACCCTCTCAAAATGTTTTACTTAGGTAGTAGAATATTTCACAAAAAAGAATAATGAATATAATTTAAATTGATTTAAAATTTACATCAAACACAATATGGAAGATTATCCACTCCATTATTCCATAAAGTCAAAAAATCTGTGTTATAAAATGCTACATCATTAAATGTATAAATAAAATAAATAATAATTAAATTAACAAAAATAGTTTGGCAAAATAAGTCAATGGGAGGGGATCTGTCCCCCACATCCCCCTCTTGTATACACCACTGTAAGGAACCAATCTTCCACTAATCTTCTTGAAGCTGCCTAGTGAGCTAAGTAGAAGCACCATTGGTTTTTATATTGTTCTTATAATATATAATTTCTTTATATTGTTCTATATTTTAGTAACATACCATAAAACTTTGTTTTTTGCGTGTTTAGAACAACAAAATTTTGTTGATGATTCACTGTAGTATACCTGTGGTTATTAAAACAGAGATAGGCTCTCCATTTTGTCATTGTAGTTGTTCACTATAAAATATCGTCTTACCAGCATATCATTGTTTTTTCAACCAAGAGCACTCCTGCAGAGATATTAACTGTAGGGGGCTAAAGTCAAGATTAATTATAATTTTTATTTTTCAAATAATAATAAAAATTAATATTAACTATAATAACGGGAGGGGGAGGAGTGATGATTCCAAAAGTACCCACTATAGGTACCCTTATTCCCAAAACTCCAAGGTCCTTTTATTTTTTTCCTATAATTTCTTACATTTTCTAATAGTTTTCTCTGTCACTTTTAACCCTTACTGTATCTCGTTGAGGTGGTTGTATGACTACCCATCTATATTGATTTTTATTTAATACCTAGGGATTTGTCGATTTTAATTATGGCACTTATTCTACCCATTAATAGGTACAATTGTTGGGAATTTAATCATATAAAATAATATTAATAGTAGGCCACATGTTTGACCATAATTACTTATACAGTAGGTCAATTTCAATTGTAGGACACATACTAGCCACATATTATACATAAAAAATAATATTTATGAAGTTAATTAAACAAAAATCATATTTTCCATTTTTGTGATTTAGATGATGGTTATAGGTTAACTAATACTGGATATGACTATTTGGCACTGAAAACATTTACTTCGCGTCAACTTATATCATCATTTGGTAATCAGATTGGTGTTGGTAAAGAATCTAACATTTATGTTGTTGCTGATCCTGAGGATAAACCAATATGTTTAAAATTACATAGGTATTCTTGAATTTTTAACTTTCATAATTTAAATTGTGAATTAATATTACCTTTATATTTCTTTGTCATTGTGTAGATTGGGAAGGACATGTTTTCGTAATTTAAAAGAAAAACGGGATTATCATGCACATCGTCACAAGGCTGGCTGGCTGTATTTGTCAAGAATTTCAGCTACAAAAGAATATGCTTATATGGAGGCACTATCAAAAAGAGATTTTCCCGTTCCAAAACCTATTGATATCAATCGACACTGTGTGCTTATGGAATTAGTAAATGGACATCCTTTGTGAGTATTTTTCTTTTCTATACTTAAATATTAAAAAAATTAGTAATTTTTTTTAAAACTAAATTTAAATTTTTTTAATTATTTAGATCTCGTCTTTATGAAGTTGAAAATGTAGAAAATTTGTATGATGATCTCATGAATTTAATTGTTCGTTTTGCTCAACATGGAGTTATACATGGTGATTTCAATGAATTTAATATAATGATTAATGATGAAGAAAAACCCATCGTTATTGATTTTCCACAAATGGTGTCAGTTACTCATGTTAATGCCGAAATGTGAGTATAGCAGTATTTCACCCATCATATATTGTACATTGAAATTCACTCAATCAAACCGGTGTGAAAAAAACCCACCAATATGTTTTGAAATTATCATTGAGATGGTTCATTATCCTGGTGTTGGATAATTTTAAACCGGTTCTACCTAGCAAATTTCTTGTATGTTTAGTACAAATTTTTTTTTTATTGAACTTCAGCCCGGCAACTTAGGCCCATTAGCTATTGTAGGGATTACGGTCGGTAGGATTAGTACAGTTAGTTAGGTGAAAAATCACATACAAAAATAGAAGTATTGTGAATTATTAGTCCAAAATGTTGCCAATCTTGTCTCATGCTAGTGGGCCTAATTAGCCCATGCTGACAATATAGGTAATTACCAAAATAATATACAATTAGTTTTTATGCACATTATTCAATGTTACTAAAATAAACATATTATTTTATTGAATTAATATTACCTATTCAACTACAGTGAGGTTGCATTATGTTGAACTTCAATAATTTGATTTCATAAAAATCTAGAATTGTTTTACTATGATAACTAAAAATAATATTCTTATTATATTGTCGTTCACACATAAAAACATCCTGTCTGCCATATTTACAATTTTGAGGTTTAGGTAATGGATGGCTGGATCAGTACAAAATAGGGTATAATTTTATATTTCCTATTGCTAGTGTCCATTATAGAATTAATGAAAAATATGTTACTCACTATAAATTATTTATGAAATACCTTATAATATGACACCAAGTATCATTCAAAAAACCTTCCATGTAAACTTGGTAAAAAATATAAAATATAAACGAATAAAACCTCCAACATGGCAAAACATTTAAAATGAAAACAATTATTTCCATTAATTTAAAATTTTGAGGGTAATTTTTTTCAAAAAAATATTGATATAGCTTAAAAATTGGTTTTTATGGAACATGGAACATTTTTTTTAAAGTCTTGTGTCCTGAAAAATTTAGTTTTAGCACGTGAAGTTTTTTGTGTGAACTAGATTATGTATATATTTAATTATATTTGACGCATGACGGATAAGTGGCCCAGTCTTAAAATCATAGATAAAAATATCTAATAATACAACTATTTAACATAATAGAATTATAATATATATATTATATACATATAATATTTACCAATATACTCACACAATCGAACAAATGTTTGGAAAAAACAGTCTAATTATTAGTAATTAATTAATTTCTTGTTTAACCTTATTTTTGTTGATATTAAAACAAAAATGTGTTGTTAAAATCTAGAAAATTAATATTAAATTTCTTATTTTTTAATTCTAGGTATTTTGATAGAGATGTTAAATGCATCAGAGCATTTTTTAAAAAGAGATTTAACTATGAAAGCCACTTGTATCCAATATTTGAAGATATTGTGTAAGTAATGTTTAAAACCAAATCATAATTATTTTATGTAAAATATATTTTCTAATTACTTTGCATTTTTTAATTTTAATATTAATAGTCGAGAAGAATTTTTAGACGTCGAAGTGTCAGCTAGTGGTTTTACAAAAAATATGGACCAATTTTTATTACATGAACTGGGTATGGTCGATAGTATAGAAGAAGGATCAGGAGAAGAAAGTGATTTTTATGAAAATGAAAAAGACGAAGTGGAACATTTAGCAGAACGAGTGGCTGAACTAATGAAAGAAGAGTCTTCTGAGGTTCTTGGCAACTCTACTGTCCCACCAGCTAAAGAAATGTCAGATAACGTAAAATCAGAATCTGAAGATTATGTATCATTAAGTGAAAATGATGATTGTGAAAGTGTTGCATCAAAAGTATGTTATTCAGATATACATAGTGTTAGAAGTATGTCAACAGCTACAACTATACCACCAGAAGTAATTAGAGACAGAGTGAAAAAAGCATTAGCGAAAAGAGAAAGGGCAGCAGTAAGACATAGAAATCTTGCCAAAGGCGAAGCCAGTGCTGTAAATCGACAAAGAAGAGATAACAAAGATACTATCAAAGATAGTTTTGGAATATGGGGTTAAATATCAATATTTACGTACAATTTAGAACTTTGCTATAGAGTATAATATGTATATTGTATAATAACATAATATTTTTTGTGCTTTTTGTTTTGAATCTTAATTCCTTACCTTTGAAAATAAAACAACACCATTTTAATTAAAACTATATTCAAAGTATTTTACATCGGTTAAATATATAAATGTTCACATCCAAGAATAAAAATTCAAAATTCAAAATTGAATTTTCGCAAAGAAATTAATTTACTTAAAAGTAGCAAAGTTGCAATGGTAAAAATGTATTTTAAAATAAAATTAATTCTTACAGTAATTATTTATAATTTTGATCATTTTTATGACAAATGTCCATTACAATAATTAACAAAAAATGTTAAAAACTGTATTTATTAAATAGCTCATCAAAATATTTCAAATTAAAACAAACTTAAATTGCAAAAATATCATGCATTAAACAATGATAAAAGTTAAAAGTATATTTAAATTTAAAACAATTTATTGATCACAATTTCAGATTAATTTTTTTTAGTTGATATTTTTTTTGCTTTGTCAATATGGCCATTTGCACTACATAAATGTACATTATTGTACAAATTAATATGTTATTATACTTGGTTCAGTATACATTTTTATAATTTAAATTTTGATATAATGGTCTAGAAATATAATGCTGTTTTAAAATAAAAACAATTCAACAAGAAATTGTATTAAATTTAAAATATTTCAATTAAAGCTTGTTTTATAGCAAATTTATTGTTATTTACCAAAAATGAAATATTTTGATATTAAGAGTTCTTTTGCGAGTTGAATTTCTGTTAAATGTAATCACATAAAAAATAAAAATACATTTTAACATCTTTAAGCTAAGTATCTTGGTTTTGACACTATACATTACTAAACTTAATATATATTTGGGAAACAAATCAATTACATTAAAAAAATTATTATTAACTATTTATAATTATAATATATAAAGTTGCAAACTTAATAATATATTTCAAAATTGTTACAAAATTACAATAATTTTATTCAATGTCTGTAAATGTTTGTTTTTTACAATTCTGTGTTTATTATTTAAAGTTAACAAATTCCTCAATAAATTTACAGCATATTATAGAAACTATACGCACTGTAATAATTAATATCTTATCATTTAGAGGTAAGTAAAAATAAAATGTAATTGGTAAATCAATGTTGAATTGCGATAATTCAAATAAAATAATTCTTGTATAATCTCATATATAATATGAAATATAATATTAATTCAATTATTACAATTTTGTTTTTATCCCTTTGGGTTTCAACTGTCAAAATTCTACTACCTTAGAACTGGTGGTTACTGATTTGCAGTTTCATGGTAGGGTAATAGGAATTCCATTACCTTCCAACAAAATAGTGTTTATACTAATAGTCAATCATCTGGTAAATATATAAAACAATACAAATATTCAATGAAAAGTGTGAGTCATTATCTTATATCTAATAGGTATTGGACATGAATTGTTAACATGCGTTAATTAATATTTGGTAGAATTTTAATGAAACTCCTCAATGATAATATGCTGAAAATGTATTAATATCTATAATAACTATACATAAAAAAATACTGACTTAATGTTTAGGTAGGTACACTACGTCATGTGGTACAAATAATGGCTAAAGACTAAAATTAATTTTGATGTGATATAATTTAAACGGCTGGATAAAATAAAATAATTTTTTTTTTCACACACATTTTTAAACCTTTGAGATTAAGTGTACAATATAATAACCTATTACCCATGAGTTGTATCATCTTCCACAAAGTCATGTGCATCCTCCCTGGTAACACATTCCACATGGCTTACTTTATTACGGAACTTAACACCATAAAACTTATGCGCATGTTGTAGCAATTCTGGCCTAAACGTTGTAGTAATGAACTGTGCTTCTGAAGACATTTCATGTATCATATCGGCAACTGATTTCCTGTGTTGAGGATCTAGTGCTTGATCAATTTCATCAAACAAGTAAAACGGGGCAGGGTCACACTTTTGAATAGCAAATATTAAACCTAACGCTACAAGAGATTTTTGACCCCCTGATAGTTGATTCATTTCTCGCATTTCACCTCCTTGTCCAACAAATGACACTTTGATCATGACACCAGAATAGTTACCAACGCTGGTCTCGTCTCGCATATTAATTGTTGTTGATTCTTCACCTCCAACAGTTTTCATGACTAGTTTTGCATGGCCAGCAGGTACAAGTTTGGAAAATACATAAGAAAAATACTTGGATACTTGTTTAAATGTTGATTGTATTGCATCACATTTCCGTTGTTCTAAGACATTCATAAGTTGTTCTATTTTATCATAACCACGGTCAAGTTCTTGTTTTCTTGAAACTAGTTTTTCCTTTTGTTCTGAAAAATTTATAAACTGATCCAACGCTTTTTTATTGACATGACTAAACCGTTTTAAGTGACTATTAGCTTTTTCCAACTCTTTAAATAAATTTTTTGAAGAATAAGACATATATTTCGTAACCAGATCTGTATTGGGTAAAGCTCCAAGATCGTTGATTTTAGATTCCGACTCTTCTAATTTTTTACGCAACATTTCTTGCTTAGAAGTTACTTTACAAAGATCTTTAGATTCATTTTCAAGTTTATCCTGAGCATCTTTTTCTTGAATTTTCCATTTGTCCAATTCTTCTTGGCATTTTTTTTGCCTCTTAACAGCTTCTTGTACTTTGGTATCGATATTTTTCATATCTACATTAATAGTGTCTAATTTTTTTTCAATAGCATTTAATTCTAACCTACTACTTTCTAATGTACGTTTACGTTCTTCAACAGATATTTCTTGTAATGCTTGTAACAATTCATCTCTACGACGAATCAAATTGTTAGTTAATAGATTTTCTAATTTATTCTTGTCTGCTTCTAATTTCATACGCATTGCAAATGCAGTTTTATTCTCTTGTGTCAATTGTTTTATGTCATTATTAAGTTTATCCATTTCTTTTTGATCCGTGACAGATAATTGTGCCATAAGTTCTTGGTGTAGTTCAGATTCAAGACCTGATCTTGTAGTTTGCATTGCTTCCAAATTTGAGGAGGCAGTTACAAGTAATCTTTCTTTTGTCACCCTATATCTTTCAATTCCAACCATTTCTTCTTTAATAAGTCTGATATCTCCTTTTAATTTGTCAAAATTTCCCTTAGCTTTACTGTTCTTGGTTTCAGTTTTTTGCATATCCGCCATGACTACATTAACATTCCCTTCAACATCATTTAACTGTGTTCTAAGTACAGTCAACTGTTCTTCGGATTCTTTTATTTGAGACATTAATTCATTACGTTGCTTTTGGATTTCTAATTTAGAACGGACATTTTTAAAATAACCTCCAGTAAGCGTACCACTTGATGATACTTGATCTCCGTCAATTGTAATACAATCTAACATACTTTGCTTAGATATACTCGTAGCTATTTCTAAATTTCGACATATCAAAGTCTTGCCAAAAATAAATCTCATCGCTTTATCTAAATGAGATTCATAATTCAATTTGTTGACCATTGGAATGGCATCTTTGGATTGTGGATATTTTATTGTCCTGGCAGTTAATCTATTAAGCGGCATAAATGTTACTTCCCCAGGTAAATTCTGATTATTTATTTCTTTTAAGATTTGTGTTCCAATTTTATCAGAATCAACAATATGAAAAAACATTCTTCCACCAGCAGTCACTTCAACAGCCGTCTGTATGCTTTCATCACAATCAAAATTTTCAATTACTTGGCCATAGTATTGTTTAGCAAGATTGGCTTGAGATCCTCCACGTTCTTTGAAAATTTCTAAGACCTTACGCACACTATCTCTTCCATTTAAAATTGCTTTACCAGCCATACTTCGAAGCAACTGATCAGCTTTAGCTAATTCATCTTTTAATGTTGAATAAGTTTGTTGCAATGCACTTTCTTTACGCCACAATTCATTTCTTTGACTTTGATATTGGTCCTTGTTTTTTTTCAGTTCATAGTATCGTTTATTATACTCGTCGATCGCAGTCCTTTGTTTTTCTAATTCAGTTGAGTTACTATGCACCAAGTTCTCAAGTTCTAATAAACGTTCAGCATCTTTTTTTAAATCTTCTGTTAATTTTTCTTTATGTTCACTTTTATCTTTAATTTGCTTGGTTAAAGATTTTAATTCTTTTTGAATCCATTGGTCTCTGTCTTCCTTGGACGCAAATTGACTTCCACGTCCTTGTTTAGCATACAATTCCTTACGCTTCTGTTCTTTAAGTCCAAGTTCTCTTGTACAACTTTCTTCTTTTTTCTTTTGAGCTTCATATTTAGGTCTTATTTCTTGCAAGTCTGCTTCTTTTGTTTTAATAGTTTCTTGTAACTTTTCCAACTCTCTGACAGCCCTTTCTCTAGAATTATTATCACCTTGCACTTCATCAGTAAGATCTTTAATTGTAAAATCTAATTTGGTTTTTTGCTTAATCAACTCTTGTTGTTCTAAATTTAGAGTATCTTTGTCTTCTTTAACACTATGTACTAAGCGTTTGGCATCACGTAAGTGTTTAGTAGATTTTTTAGTTTCGTGTGCTGCTTCTTTTACTTTTGCAGTAAGACGTTTTTGTTCTTCATCAACATTACTCATCCGGCTATCTAATTCTTCTAATTTTCTTTGAGTTTCTTTAAGTTCTCTATCGTGAATACAATACTCCAAAGTTCTTCTTTTTTTATCCCATACTTGATACTCTTTTAACTCTTCCTTTTCCTCCTCCAATGTACTTAAACGATCTTCAATAGTTTTTATAAATTCTACTATTTTATCTAATTTTGTCTGAGTGTCTTTTAATATCTCAATTGATTCTTCTTTTCGTTCATCATACACACGAGTGCCAGCTACTTCTCTCAATAATTTGAGTCTATGAGAATCAGGAGATGTTGCCATTTGATTAATTTTACCTTGCTTAACTATATAATAAGGATTTGAATGCGAAAATCCAGCAGATTCCAATAAATTAGTAACATCACTTCTTGGTACCATTTTTTTATTTAAGAAGTATTGGTCTTTCTTAACACCAATAACCCTTCTTAACACTACCTCTTCTTTATCAATTGGTAGTCGGTTATCTGTATTGTCGAAAATGATCTCTACGTAGGCAGAATTGACTTTAGGTCCAGTACCTTCATGTAGCAATGCTTGACGTTGTTCAGGTCGAAGATGAGAAAACTCATCGCTGAGCACAAACTGAATAGCATAAAAAAAATTACTTTTTCCTGAGCCATTACGGCCAACAACAACATTGTGTCTCTTGTCAAACGGCTCAACAACTGTTTGTTCACGGTAACTCTTGAAACCGTGAATAATTACTTGTTTGATAAACATGGTGTTTCTTAGTACGTTAAAGTAGAGGTTAGTACTTTTTGGCAAAACCGTGTACGAAGATTATGTTTTTGAGTTTTCATAGTGCCCGTCATTAGTCTCTTATTTTCATTTTCATTGTCTAAAAATTATAATTAACCAATTATTATAATAGATTCTCAAGTGTTAATCATATTAATTACCTGTGTCTAACATAGTTAGATATCTTAAATTAAGTTTAAACTTATTAAAACTACGTGTCAAATAAAAATATTCCGGAATTAAACATAAAAGTATAAAATACGTCTTTCAAAAAGTCGGTAAACTAGCCAAGCTGTATTAAAGAAGACAAGAAGTTGTGTTTTGTTTACAATTTTTCAATGATAAGCAGTGCTACCGTAATGAAAAATCGAAGTCTGCCACTCTGCCAACATTATCGTTAAAGAATATTAATAAAAAAATAATCTGTATTTAGGTAGATAATAACATGATTTATTATGTAAATAATAAATAGTGCGTCCGTGGTATATATCATTGACGATATATATTAATCTAGATATATACATTCTCTATAGTAAATGATCTGTGTGTTATCATTTCTTTTTAATCGTAGATAATATACAATCTCGAATCCAAGAATTAATGTCCTTGGAGTTTTTGTCTATCACTTTAATGTGTTATCAACTTTCAAAAGGGTAAGTTTATTACTTATTGCCAATTGCAAATTGGCTATTTAGTATTTGGCTAAATTAATTTGCAATCGCTAAAAGCTGACTGCCGTTCGTTATTAATTATTACTCGTTTGTCATTAATTTTGTTAAAAACTTAGAACAGAAGAGTGTCAATCACTAGAATAACTAATTGATTTAAATAAAGGTTTTCGGTCACTAAACATGTTAAATTTGAAACGGTTTTCAAAAGTAAGTTTTCCAAAATTAAACTTGGTACCTATAGGTATAAAAAATGTATGAAATGATAATAATTTTTTTTTTGTCAGGTTTCATCTGGTGCTAAATTTAAATTTGGGCAGTCTGCTTTAGGGCATACAAATACATTGGGCTACAGATTTGTTCATGCAAATTCCTCGAGTTCTGGGTATGCTAGCATAACATAATTGACTCCTTGTTTAATTTTAAAGTTTATTGATTATCCGTTTTGTTGGCAGAAAATCAAATGTAGGAAAATATGCACTGGGCTCATTAATATTTGGATTTAGTACCATTGTCGTTTATGCAAAATACGATACAAAATTTAGACAGTGGTTAAAAACTAATGTTTATGGTTCAGATGAACTTTTAAAGTTATTATTATTTGAAGATAAATCCATACATAATAAACAAAACAGTGAGAAACCCAAGTGAGTATTTTGATTACAAAATAAATGTTCTACAGTATAATATAGCACTAAAAACAAAATTTGTAGTCTGGTTTATCTATAATTAAAAATTAAGATACATATATACCTAGGTATTTGTGAAAAACGAAGTTTATAATTTTTTTTGCATTTCCTGCTCTTAAGTTGGTAATTTTGGTAATCTAGTTAATACTAGATAATAGATTTACTTATAGAATTTAAAATAGAATAAAATGTGTGTATAATATTTAACATTAATTTGAATGGTTAATTATTTTAGACTAGTTCCTCCAACTAATAACCATGATATAACTGTTAAATCAACACCTTCAAAACTTCAAACAAAAGAATCACAAACAATTTCCGCAGAAACAGACAAACCAAAAGGTAACTAATAATTGTTAAAACAAATTTATGGTACCTATTTACTATTTTATAGAACTATTAACTTATGATTTTATATTTACAAAAACATTTTTCAACTAGACAAGGAATTAACTGGAAAAAATAACATTTTAGGAAAAAACATTGAAAAAGAAACATCTGACTTTAGAAGAATAAAAAGTGAGGCAACTATAATAATTAAAGAAGTTTCAAATTCGTATTCCGAAGCATTAGATGCATTAACAAGTAAGTGACTAATATCAATGCATTTTAATTATTTAAGAGGATTTAAGACACTTGCTAAATATTATGAGGACTTTTTTATTCTTATACTTGATTTTGCGAGTGATTTAAAAAAGTTGTTAATTTTAAATAACTTATAGCTTAAGAACTCCTTTGTTTGGAGTACATAATTGACAATGCTACTTAAAAATGACTATAACTTTTTAAAAATGATATTATATATTTTATCGATATTGATATTATACTATTATTTTTTTATTACTATTAATCTAAGAAGTCTTATTCTTTATGAAACTTGATTTGCAGACTATTATGAACTAGTAAATGGAATTGTTAATGATGTTTCTCACAAACACAATACTAGCTTTTTAAAAAAATTACAAAAAGTCAGCCTGGAAAAAGATGAACTTTTTCAAACTGCTAAAGTAAATGCTCAAGAAGCTAGGTAATTATGTAACAAATCTAGTATTATAATTATTAATATTGTATTGGTTTTGTAATTAATTAGGAAACGTTTAGATCAAATACAATATTCATTAGATGAATCTAAACATGATGTAACAAATGAAGAAAAAGAAACTATTATAAATATTATTATGAAATTAAAAACGGAGATTAAAACTTTGGAAAAGAATTTTGAAAATGAAAAAGATGAATTATTACTATTTAATAAATATAATGGACAAGTTATCAATATAAGAAAACGATTCTCAGTAAGTAAATCAATTTTCTAAAATATACTGTTAAATCTTGTTCTAACAGATATACTGTTCTTATTGATTGCATTGTTTATTTTCATAGGAAGAATTACAATCATTATTTCCTCATGTAAGACTCGACGATAAAAATATGAAATTGACAGATGCTGAATTTGATGTGTTTGTCGATTACATAACCCAAAAACTACTGTTTTATCAAAATGAATTGTTTAAACAACAAGTAAATGTTTAGATTATTTTAATTTTATTATTTTGTATGTGTTAAAAGATAGTCCACATTTTTATTAGGCACTGTGTATTTATATGAGCTATTTATACAACATAATATGGTCTGAGTTATCAACTCAGAGAATAGGTAAACACATCAATAACACTTTTAAATTAAGCTATGCAAATAACTACGGTTGTAAATGTGTCAACTTTTTAATTTTTCATTACTAAAAAGATCATTACTTATTTCCTTAGATATTTGGTGAAGAACAAGTAAATGATGTTGTTCATGCATTAAAAAATGGTAATCCTGAAGCCATTGATAAAGTCTTGGGATTTCAAGTAGAAAAAAATCGCAGAAGGCACATGAATAATTTTATCAATGAAGTAAAGACTTGTTTAATTCTATTGTAGAATTTAATTAATTAATTTTTTCTATAGAGCTTTGGATCAAAGGCAAATAGTGAGGCAAAATTTAAGGAACAATTAAGATTTCAAACTGAAGTGCACATGGATCACTTAAAAGAAGCTGCCAATTTAGCCGAAAAGGAAGTTGAACGCCGTGTAAATTTGGAATATTCTGAAAAAGCTGAAACTGAGAAGCTTAAATATAAGGAACAAGTTTTGAGCATGATTGCTGTTATGAATGGCATAAATGATGCAGTAAAAGGTACATAGTTTATAGTTATATCTGTATAACATTATTAATATAATGTTAATAATTAATATTATTCACCTAACCATTGTTTTAATTAGTTTCAAAGTTAATACCTTTAAATTTAAATTTTAATAAATTACTTTCAACATTTTGCCTATGGATCCCTTATACAAACAGATATTTAACTGTGTTGTTATTTTCTTGAAGAAATAAACATAAATAATTCAGTACATTGTAACTGTAACTGTAACTTGTAACGAAGTTACTGCAGCTATAACTTGTAACCAATTACATATTTCAAAAGTATCTTGTAACATGATATATCATTTTAGTGTAAGTAATCGAGTAACTGTCTATTCCTTTCCATAACAACATAATATATTTTTTATGTACTTATCAGTTTTCATAAAAAAAAAAAATAAAACCTCTTATTTAGAAATTTTCAAATTTGTAAAATAATGTTCACTTGATAAAATTGTATATTATTTTTACTAAACCGGAATCATGTATAAAACAGACAATTTCTAATTTATATCTTTAAGATTCTTAAGTACAATGTTCATTTCTTGAACCATGTTGTAGAAAAACTGTTTTTTAATCTTAATTTTTAAATGAAATGTTAATCTTTGTTTATTTAGAGCATACGAAAAAACGAGATAAACTTAATGAGTCATTTTATTTATGGACTGCCTGTCAGTCATTGTTTGCGGCAATTGATACTGATCAAAATGATACAAAACATGAATTAATACCTTTACAAGAACTAGTAAATAATATTAAAAAATCAGGAGGTGGTATGTATGAATATTTTAAAACAAAATATAAAACTATGTTGAATTTTTACATTTTAATTTAGAAAACCATGTAGTAATAAAAGGACTGTTGGATACAATACCTGAAAGAGTATTAACTCGAGGTGTTTATTCGGAAGAAACATTAAAAGACAGATTTCTTAATGTTGAAGATAAGGCTTTTCACATGGCTTTAGTGCCAGATACTAATGTAAAATTATTTGATTTGGTAACATCATTTGTATTTACAATTTTCACCTTTAAATCGTCTAAACCAATTACCGAAGAAGAATTAAACAATGAACCTATTAATGTTAATGAATTAAATAATATTGATATTCTCCAACGAGCCAGGTAATTATAAATATTATTTAATTATATTAAATTGTGTGATATATTTATCTTTTTTCTTTAGGTATTGGGTAGAACGTGACAATTATTATCGGGCCTTGCAATACATGCATTTATTGAAGGGAGGTGCTAAAATAATAGCATCTGATTGGATGAGTGAAACTCGTGATTATTTAGCAACACAGCAAGCTGCTCAGACTCTTTTAGCTTATGCGTCAGAGAGCTTACGATCTCATGTGGACGTTAGTAATACATCAATATAATGTAACATTCTCTAATTGAATTCATTTTTGTTTTTAATCATAGGATTGTTGTTAGCTTGCAATTTATTTGTCAGCAGAATCTAATACAAAATGTTTATTAATTAAATTAACATATTATAATGCTATAGTACAGCTAATTTTGTATTATTTATTCGAAATATGTTGTTATTAAAATATGTAGATCAAACATCTAGTTTTTAATGTTTTTTTAGTCAGTTTAAGAACACAATTTGCTTTGATTGTCTTAGACAAAATGTATTTATAATGTACACAATGATTTCGCCTATAAATGTGCAGAAGCCCAAAATCAATCCAAAAAACAAAACCACAAACGCCCCGTAAAATTGTGACATGGAAAGAATCGTGTCCTCGGTAAATACAATACCGTGTACCAGCTCTTCTTTGAGGTTCGCCCGATCCCATTGCTGCATAATGCCAGTCTCCGAGAGTCGCGACATAATGGTACTAATTCTATGTCGAAACGGCGATCCCTTTCGAAGCATAAAAGTCGACGAGTACGATTCGATCACGCACTTGGGTAAGACGTGTAGGTGTCTCGAGTCGTTGAAAATCGTCTTGTACCTTTGCGCGTAAAATATCAGTTCGCGTTTGGACGCCAGGACGGCCGTGTCTCTCTTCAACAGTATCCTCTGGACGAAGTGACCGAAGTCTTCGGGTGGCAATATCTGATAACGGTCAACTAACTCTTTGAAATCGTTGCTGGAGCCCGCCGACGAGTTGATCAGATAGTACATGTCTTGTCTGCCTACCAAGTTCAAGTCGGTCTTCAGCAGCGTGTGCTGGTCGTTGATTTCGGGCGTCGTTTTCGGTATGGTGATCAGACTGCCCAAATACGCCTGGTACGCGCTCGTTACCACCAGGCTGTACAGCAGCCAGTTGGACAGAAACATTTGCAGTGCGCACGATTTTGGGGTGACCTTGATTGGAGCGCAGATGAACGTGCCGTACGTGTAGAACAGAATGAACAGTGGACTCCACTGGACCGTAGCCGCCGGTCTTTGCAGTGCGGACGTGAGCTGCGAGAGTGCGACGATTACACCGAACGCCAATATTATGCTTAATATAATCAATATCCAGATGACCAGTGAGAATTCAGCTACGTAGTTGATCCAAAGTGTCGGGTCGTGACCGATGCCGCTGGGCAAGCCCCACGTGAAGCATTCCATCTGGTCTTCCTTGATAAACTCCACGTCGGACTCACTATCGAAAATCCTCGTGAACCGGCCGAATGCTAAGTCCACCTTTTTTTGTTTCACCTTCATGCCGACCGGCGAACTATCGTTGTCCGGCATGGTCGCCATCTCGGGGATGTGTTGCACACCAGAATGACCGTAAGCCATGGTCACGATACCGGTGAAGTTCATGTACGCCTGCATGAAGTTGATGATGCGCAGACCTGAGCCCGACAGCTGGAAGCCTTTCTCCGTTTGTACTACTGTCGACACTGGTGGCCTGTGTATGCCCAAGCATTTTAATGGACATCTAAAAAAATACAATATAATTAAAAAATAATAAAAAAATATTTTTTATTATTTAGGTATCTATTTGTTCGTATAGGTAGGTAGGTACTGTACCCAGTGGAACACGGACATCCACCACCCAGCTCCGTCCCTACCAGTCAAACACAGGGGCGCAATTTCATAAATACCCCGGGGCGCATAATTTCTAAATTCGGCAATAACTGTACCGCTATATTTAGCTATTGCTTATTTGACATTGATTTTTCTTATCTTATATTCCTATTGATACTTATATATGAACTTTGAAATAATAATCTAGATAACCTATAATCTATCCATCAATTTTGTATATATAAAAATTTTGCATTTATAACAAAGTCCGACCAAAATCCAAAATCCGACTGCATTGACAGTTAGGAAATTTATTATTTACTAGCTGACTCCGTGTACTTCGCTTCTCATTAAAAATGCCAACTCTACACCTATGCTTTTAGAAATTAATTTAAAAAATCTTTTATATCAAGATTATTGCATTAAATATTTTAAAACAATCAATTATAATAATACTGTATAAGCTGTAACCTATAGAAACCATTTATAAACAAAAATTTCAATTGTAAATCTCAAAATCCTTTCTTAAATATTCAATAAAAAAATTAAGGGCAACTTATCGGCATAACAACTATCCTATATTTTAAGTTGGACCAAATCACACACATTATTGATCATAATCTTATCAAAACCGGTTGAGTAGTTTTGGAGTGCATTACAAGTAAACTCGTTGTATGCATAATTTTTATATAATATATTTAGATTAAAATGTATTATAAAAGTGAAAAAAACTGATGTAATATCTAATAAGTAGGGCTGGGATTTCGATGCACTTTAAATTTTTTTCCAGAGGTTGCTGTACGGTGCTTGTCTGGTCACAAATCCGTAACATGTACTTTTGAAGTAGAATATGAAAATTATTTTTGTATTTATTGACAATTTTTGATTTTAACGTCATTTTTTTCAACTTTTAGGGCATTATTGAAGTTTTTTGATCCAAAATTTAAACTTTAAATTTTATTTTAAGATATTACACGCTAATACGTTTTATACATAAAAAACAATAAGTAGGTAAGTACTTGTATCTAGTATCGTAGATACTCGTATTGGACAATACAATTATATTATAAAAACGTAGCCATCGTTTGCGATTGGCGGCGTGGCAAAGTACCTATATTATTTAGAATCACTATAATATATCAATCTGTTGAATAATCTGTCAGAGCAATAAAATCGATATACCTACCTACAGACATCAGTTGACAATATCGTTCATTACAAGTTTTTTCTCGTAAGTCGTAACAAGCGTGCATTTACTCGCCATTTAGTTTCAATTATTTTATTTAAAATGTTGAAAGTAAAATGTTCATCGGTGACGCAATTGTGTACGTTTGTACAAGAGTTTGGGCAAAATATTCATTCTACCGACGGAATAGTATTATTGAACGATATTTAGCCTAGAAAAATTATTTTAATCACTTATTTTAAGTTAATTAATTTAATCAAATATTATTTTAAATTTATAGGTAGGTACTAAAATTATAAAAATAAAAACAATTTGACTGCATTTTTTTAGTGCTTTATTTAGAATTTTTAGGGCATTAAAGAATTTTTTTAGGGTTTTATAGGGCATTTCATTCCCAGCCTTACTAATAAGTATAGATAAAGGTTATTTTGTATTTGTGAATAATAATTTTATAATAGATTTTAATAGATGCTCAGAGGCATAATAAGGAATTGTTTCTAGTGTGGGATATTTCACCATATGCAGTGATATACACCTATATATTTTTAATCATATAAGTATTAAAGTGGTGGGAGGGGCTATGCCCACACACACACCCACCCACCCCTCTTTTGATCAACCAATTATATTAAACATATTCATCATTGGTGCAAATAGAGGGCTTGGGGGAACTTATTCCCCCCCATATTTTTGCCAAGTCCCTCCAGTTCAAAAGTCAGTAATTAGTATTGAGCTTATATAATTTTTAGAAAGTATTATAGGAGGGGCTTTAGTCCCCCTAAAATAATTTGGATATTTGCGCCTATGATATTCATATACATTATATATTATAAAATTAAAATTAAAATAAGTAAATGGTTTTAACTTACAAGTTACAACTAATAAGTATCTAATAAAGTAATATCTTAGTAAATATAACAATAATTATTTTTTAAATTTTTATATCAATAAATTGGTAGGATGTAGGTAGGTAATACAAAAATTCATCTTTCATGGTTTCTGGTTTAAATCCATCTTTCATGGTTTTTTGAATAACATATTTATAATATCTTCTGGATTTAACTTTGTATTATGTTTCACTACCATTATACCTAACCTTTCAAGCATTCCTATTAAGTTAGCATATTATACAAATTCATTATTATGCAAATTACAAAAATAATAACATGTTTACATATTGTTGTCTACTTATGACAGATGATATCGAGAGTACCTACCTGTATAGTCGCAAATAGAGGGGTACTTTAAGAGTTAAGCCCCCAAATAATTTCAAAATTTTGTTTTAAGTTTATTCAATATTATTTAAGTAGGGCTTTAGCTCCCTCTCCCCCAAAAAAATCTTAGACGCTATCTGTGCCTATACTGGCTATACTAGGTAGGTACTAATTACCTACCTATACTTAGCTACTGTATATAACTATATCTGTAGACTGTGGTTTACACTTTACACTGGCCGTTGCGTCGTTCAAAACCGCACACTTACCATTCATAACTACAGGCAACATTTTATATCGTTCATACCGTACACATTTCGTCTATTGTTAAAAATGAAAATTTGGAAAGTCGATACAGTATACATTTGATTGACAGTTCAAAATTAAACATTTATTGATATTAAATAAATCGTCATAAAAATAATTTAATATACAGGGTGATTCATAGGCGCAACTAGACCAATAATTTTGGGGGTGCACAAATAGTGAAGAGCTCACTGACTCGTGGGGGCATAGCCCCCTCACCCCCAAGCCACTAATCCAATTACTCTTCACATTACACTTATGAAAATAATAACTGTTAGTTTCAATATAAAATATAAATACTATGTTTTAATATTCATAATACAATTTATTTAACAAAATTAAATGATCCGGTAGTTCTACCTTACCTACTTATTTTAACATAATTTTTCTCGGTTGCAAATTAAATTTGTTTAAAATTTGTTCAGTTTTTAAATTATTTGTAATGTCCCTTTCAATATTTAAAATTGCTAAGTTACTAAATCGTTGCTGCACCATACTCGTTCGTAGTCAATTTTTAATTCGGCGCATACTGGAAAAACTGCGCTCACAGGTAGCAGAACTTATTGGTATGGTGATACCTACGGTATCTTGATTTGAACAACTAGAAGTGCTCGAAACTTGAACAACACCTGGATCGTCAACTTGTTCTTCACTTTTTTTTTGTTTTTTAAATATACTAAACATTTTGTAGGTACCTAAACGTAAGATTTTAATTTTAAAAACCACAAAAAACGCATTCACACAATTTAGAAATAAACTTGTGATAAATCACTTAAACGAATTCTTAAACATAAGGAAACAATTGATTATAATACATAATTCATAAATAAAAAATAAACGCGTATGCCGTATGTAATAAAATTGCACACAAAAGCCAAATTATCGTGTGCCCGGCGTGTGGCACTGTGGCAAGTGGCAACTGGCAGTGAGACTGTGAGAGTGACAGTCCTTAGTCATTTCGTCTTTGTCAACGACAACAACGTTGAATGACTGGAAGTTTGGCTATAAATAGCTCCCAGCGACCCAGCGTAAAGAAATTATCAACAAATTAACGATAATGATAAATTATCAGAATCGACAGAATCTGATATACTTATTATATAATTTAAATAATATATTATATCATTATGATTATTGTTCCACGAATAACTACGTTTATGCGATGCGCGTTATAACTTATACTTATAAGTTATCTATAACCTATAATATTAATTATTTGTATATTATTATACAAACCTTAGATATTATACAATACCTATGTCTTTATAGACATATAGTATGTTATATATTATTATGTATAGCTGGGTGTCTGGGTACATAATAGGTACCTATTTTACTCAGTATTTATGGTACCAACACATTTTTTAGAAAAAAGCTTATATTTTTTTGGGGGTGCACAAGTCCCCTGTGCACCCACCTAGTTGCGCCTATGGGGTGATTCATAAAGCGTAAAACACTCATTATCTCAAAAAGTATTAATGTTTTTGACAATATTTTTTTACATAGTTTCAAGTTGTTAAAAAAACTGTAATATATAATTTTTTAATAAAAATGTTGTTTTTTTAACAACTTGAAACTATGTAAAAAAATATTTTCAAAAACATTAATGTGAAAAAAAATGTTTAGATTGGAATAAACTGACATCCTATATTCTGCCCACAATATCGATGAAAAATTATTGGTCTCAATATAATTTTACAATATGTCAGTGTGTGTGGTTATGACGATCGCCGATACTTTATTTACCTTGTAGGCTATAATATGTATGTATCGATACATTCCGCCTATTTTCTGTGCCGTAAAATAATATTAGGTTATATTCAAATACATTTTGAGAACTTTCCGAATGGTTAGGTACATGATTAAGAGGGTGCTACCCATGTATTTGTAATATCTGTCTTACGTACGGCATACATATCAAATTAAAGGCGTTGATGTTCTTGGAGTTCAAATTTAAACGTTGAAAATCACGAAAATCATCAAATTATTTTGTGCCAACACTGCAGGTTGACAATCCTAAGCTAGTGGAAAATGCCAAATTCTGCGTATTATAAGTACCTATAATATTTAGTAATAGTTTTTCCTTATACTATGATTACCTATTGATTTATTTAACCAGTTCGTTCACTTGAGTACAACATATAAAATTGTGATCCAAATAACGGCACACAAAATTTGGTCCAAACCGGTCGGTTTTTTATAATATTGGTCCAGCGCACGGGGATTCCATGTTTCAACATATATATATACATAATAATAATATAGTATGTCCTCAGAAGTCAGCAGTGGTGTATCATAGGAAAAAGTGGTTCAGTGCCCAGGCCCCTTTCCCATCTAGCTATTACGTGCGCCTCTAAGCATCAGACTGTGTCGGCGGCATATCATCAATAATAAGTTTAATAACCTACGTGTACAGTGGATTTGCGATAACTTGAACCTCAATAATTAGAAAAACTTCATAACTTGATTTTTTTTTGCCCCTTGAAGTGTGTTTAATGCGTATAATAATATTGTATTTGAGGTATATATAACTCAAAAAATACATACCCAAGTCCCAACTCAAATTAATTTTCTTTCACTCGAGATTTGAGTTGTACCTATAGTCTTTACATGTAATATTATCATTACTTGTGCAAGTCTTTCAGCTTGTTCTCCATGCCGAACACTTTGTCGGGCTTGACGAATGCGTCTGTCCAACCGCTCCAGACGTTGACCATGATTGGCGGACCAGCCCCGTTGCACCGTGACGCGGTGTACGGGTTGAACACGTACACGCGTATGCTTCCGGTGGACATGGGCACCAGGATGGCCACGTCGATGAGCTGATGGTGCCAGAACGCCTCGAACAACATTTGGATGCGGTGCAGGTCGACGCGGTCGCCCGGCCGCGGCTCGACGTCCCACAGCACCATATGCCGCGAGTGGTCGCTGGACGGCAACCGGCCCAGCACAGCATCATAGTCGGTCGACCGGCCGTCCCGGTTCTGCTGCGCTTGGCCTTGCTGCAGGTACAAGACGAGCCCGTTGGCCAGTCGCGCGTCGGTGGCCGCCGCCAACTGCACCAGCAGCCTGGGGTGGTCCATGTCGACCAGTAGCCGCTGGCCCAAGTCGCTGCGGCGCACCTCGTCTGCGAACATCACTACTGACCTGGTGCCCAGGTACTCGTCGATCATCTTGTTGACGGACCTGGCCAGACGAGCCAGTCGGGCCCGGTGGGCCTCGTCGTCTAGCGCCAGGCCGCCTACAGCCGCCGCGGCCGCTTGGAATAACGCGACCACCTGCAGTAAAGCAAC
Organism: Metopolophium dirhodum; assembly: GCF_019925205.1. Classification (NCBI taxonomy): domain Eukaryota; kingdom Metazoa; phylum Arthropoda; class Insecta; order Hemiptera; family Aphididae; genus Metopolophium; species Metopolophium dirhodum. The sequence goes on from NC_083566.1 coordinate 7,739,792, forward strand.
CACCACTAACACCGTATCAGATGCACTACGTTTCATTATTTTTATTGTTATTTTCGAAGTATAATCATATATTATGTAACTCCTGAGTAATAACGGCCACCTCTGAAAAATGTTCATCGACTCAATATTAATTAATTATAGGTACCTAGGTAGTTGCAGGTATATATAATGCATTGATGCCTGAGAGTTCACTGCATGTATTATTATTTTTAGCATCATATTATTTAATATTTATTTAAACTGAAGTTAAGTATATACTATACTTTATAATCAAGTATTTGTATTGAATGCACTAAAATAACCACGCACGCACTATTAATTATTATGCATTAAAAATAGGGGAATATGCACTAAGAATTTTAAAATAAATTTACAATATTAGGTACGATAATAGTTTTATGTTTATTCCCCATACTTCGCTTATAAGGTTCATTCGGTTATAAGACTTACTTTATGCTGGTCCCAAAGCGAGTCTCATAAGCGGCGTCCATTATAAAGTACTTATATTATATAATATTTAGTATTATAGCACACTAGCGCATACATTCAGTTATAATTTATAGCATATGCTTTTGGCCCGATTTTCAGGTGCCTACTACCATTAATTATAAATACTAGTATTTATAATTAATGCTACTACCTATGGTTTTGTACATTTACAAAATGACCCGTAAGTCACGATGTAATATTATTTATACGTATCGTCGTCGGACATGATAATCGACTTAATTTAAGTAATGGAAAGACTGCATACCTTTATTATAGGTAATTACATTATACACATTATAATGATATTGCTCCATTCACGGCAAATAATATATCTATAGACAGATACGTAATTTTATTCGCATCGAAGACAATAATTATTATATTGTGTTGGAAAATAACGCCACTGTATGTGTAGGTATATGTAAATGTAGTAGGTAGGTAGGTAGGTAGGTTGTACTAGGTAGGTAAATGTTTAATGTTTATGAATATAATATTGTATATTGGTACCTACTGCAAAAATATGTTTCATAAGTACAAAGACGGAATTATATATTTTGCGATCATGTGTACACAAATGTACAATACTGTTGAAGCCTGTAAGTATATCTACAAAGTAGATAAACACCTATTGTGAAAGTGCAATTCATAATTATAGCTTTAAGTGTACTATGTACAAAACTCACAGACCACGGTATAGCTATTAGCATTGATTAAATACTAGTATTAGGTACATTGTACGAAATTTCAAAAAGTAATGTACTTACCTATTGTTCAAATCACGCAAGGTCCAAACGGTTTTTATTCGTATAAAAAAAGTACCTACACAATATTATATAAACACATTTTTGGTTTTCAAGAAGACTGAACTACCTACGGAAGAGGCGTTTTATACTGTTATCTTCAGCCTTACAAATGGGTAGCATGAATACATTTAAATTTAATGAAGAAATTAGTTAAATATGAAAAGATTTTGAAAAATCATTTTTAAAACTGTTTTCAATCCCTTTCCTAGTTAAAACATACATTTTCCAAATTTTTTTTGGCGAAATTGTTACTCAACGATGCTAAACTATCTAGCTTAATTTTGAAGTTGTTATAAGTATTATAGCCATTCACCTCTTCATAAGAAACTGATTATTTATGAAATCCTACCACAGCCAAATTCAAAAAAAGTAATATTTGTATTTAAAAATTCTTCAACATGTATACATGGCCAACAATTATGTACGAAAAAAGTGACATTTTCCGAATTTTTTTCTATAGATCGCTATTTTAATAAAAAAGTAAAGCCTAGTTTATAAGGAGTCAAAATAAGGTGTTTCTACATAAAAATCTAAGTAACATAAAATTCGAGTTAAAAACTGTTTTCAATCCCTTCCCTTGTTAAGACTTACATTTTCGAAATTTTTTTTTTGACAAAATTGTTACTCAACGATGCTTTAAACCATCTATAGCTTAGTTTTGCAGTTGTTATAAATTATTATAGCCATTCGCCTCTTTATAAGAAACTGATTATTTTTATAAGTTATTAATATTCTGTAAACATTTATTATTATGATTTTATTTTTATATAATATTTAATAACATGATTTAGAGCTATTAATTGTTATACTTAATAATTGTTATACTAATTGTTATACTACTTATTTCGTAATCGGTGTCGGGTCATCGGACGACAGTCGTATTGCTGTATCGTGTATTTATATTTCATATTTTTTATGTATCATTTTGCAAATTATACCTTTTTTGATATAGTATATTTCTATTTTTTAGTTAGGTTGCTTGTAGAATGACAATAAATTGCTTATAAATTAAAAAATGATAGTTTTTTTTTTATAACGAGAAATTAACTTAATTAATTTTTTATTTGAAAGAGGAGCTCCGTCCCCCTGAGCCCTGGCCCCTGAGACTATTTGAACACGGGTCTTACTGACAATAAGGCTTGCGCCGTCACTATGATAAGCTGTCACGTCTAAATTATAATTTGATAGTTATAATAGTTGATTTTTTTCTTACGGATTATTTTTCGATGCTTATAAATAATAAGTAGTGGTCCATGGCGGTGTCTGTTAACTGTGACGTGTGAACCTGCGATATTTTATTCATACGGTTTAGTTTTAAATTATAATTATTTAATTTGATTAGTTAATGTTATGATTTGTTTTTTAGTCGTCTAATTTTTTTGATGAAGCTTAAACTAGCTTATATTCGGACTGTTTGTTTGTATATTTATATAAAGTGGTAGGTATGTATATAATACTTATTTATTTAGATAGGTACATCAAGATAATACATTAGGTATACAATGCACAGTTTTAAATTAATATAAATATAACATTTAGAATTTAGATAATATAATAAAATGTTAAAATGTTTATCGTTTATACTTTACACAAGTATTAACCGGTTTCATTCATTTTTTGTTTGGATATCGTCATTTATCTTTATAACATAATAAACTTGTGTTTTTAAATTAGTTAGAACCTATGAAAAAAAAAGTTTCATCTGTATATAATAGTAGGTATATAATATATATTATATATTTATATACCATTACAAAAAAGAAATGTCAGTAAAATAAATTAACGATTATTTGATAAAATAAAAAAAAAATAGATGTATGTTTTTTTTTTTAATTTAAAACAAAAATGTTGTACCTACCTGCCTACCTATATAAAAAAAAAATTACAAAACGCTCATCGCTTGTGGAGAACACTTTGCACGTGTATAATAGGTTTTGAATAGGTCACCTTCACTTGGACGGGTCTGTTAGAGGTGTGTTCATCTTAGATTTTAAAGTGATGATAAATCGTAGTATTCGAAAAACTACTCAAGTGGAGCTCGATTAATAATTATGAATGAATAAATTATTTTCTACTTACAAAAAAAATTAAATTGAGTTTAAGAATAAGTATGAGACTTAATTCTGAGGACTGAGATTAGGCTTAAAATTACCTAACAGGCAAATGCTTACACAAGAACATAAATAGTTTTTATTATGAAAATACAATCAAACAACAACAATCGTAAGGAATTATAGCATGGTTATATTATATTATTAAGTTTAAGTCATTATTTTTCTCCGATCGTGTACTTTTTTTGTATTAATGAGTTTTAGCTAGGTATCGTATAGAATTACCCTATTATTTCGTAGATAAAAATATTCAATTTAATATCCATGTCTTTAAAATTGAATTCAGGGTCCTCATAAATCATAAGTTGTTCTTAATATTCTATAGCAATTTAAAAATATCAAAAATACTGAGGTATAATTTTTTTTTGGAGTGTTGAAGTTCAAATTTTGTTTAAATCACGATTATTTGCAAACAACTTTTTTAAAAGTTCATATAATTTATTTGAAATAATACTAATTATATTTTGAATTATGATAAATGAGGTATTAAAATTGAATACAAGGCTCCTCATAAGTTGTTCTTACAGCAATCTGAGCAATCTAATGTTGAAAATACATATTTATGCAAACATTTTTTTTATTTGACAAAATTGGATATTTTAACGAAAAATAACGATCTTTTCTCTAACAGTGATTATTTGTTGTAATTTAAGAATTTTTAGAATTCTAAAAACAGATTTGAATTTTTCGTCAAGTCTACTTGAAATCGACTTTCCTTCATTTTTGATATTATCTCCCGACTCCCATATTCCTAAAAACGTTATGTTAAAAAAGAGGGATTCAACTTTTGGAGAAATTAAAATCAAAATATCAAAAATGTGGGAAAGTCGATTTCCAGTAGACTTGACGAAAAATTCAAATCTGTTTTTAGAATTCTTATCACTTCGTTAGATCGATTGGTATGTTTGGCAAAGAACACGTCTAAAATCCTATGTCACGCGTGTGTTATACAAAGATACTTATCGAAATGCATTATATAATATTATGCTTATTTAACAGTTGTTAGTGCATTAAATTTACATTTCCGCCGATAAAGCTATATATTATGCCATTATGGCATGGCCCATAGCCATTTATAATGATAAATCTAATATTTATATTCACTTATACGGAAAGAACTTAGAATAAGATTATTTTCGTAATTTCAAATTTACATAAAAATGTAATTAAATAGGTAGGTATATGCTTTTATAATGGGATATAATAGGTATATCGTATATATATATATATATTGAATTTATAATAATATATGCTTAATAATATAATTGGATGGGTATTAGGTTACCTGTAAATATCTATTATGTAGCGTTGACATTATTATATTCTGTTTATGAAAATACGGTTGTTATATAGGTACTTGTATGTGAGTATAATACATTATGATTATAGAAGTGGGCATTGCTATTTCGCACAAGCAACTTTAACATAGGTATTACATATAGACATATATATAGTAACTATATAGTATATATAGTAATTAATAATTATAATATATTTTATAATTTAAACTTTGTACAGTATACGTATAGTACCTGCGTGATACTATCATAGTATCATATAATCATTGACGCAAATGGGGGGGGGGGGGGGGCTTGGGGGACTTAGTCCCCCCAAATGTCAGTCAAGTCCCCCCAGTTCAAAATCTAGTAATCAGTACTAATTTTTATATTCTGTGGTACTAAGCAATATGGCTTAAGGGGAGGTCCCCTTTTGAGTCCCCCCAAAAATGTTTGTCAATTTGCGCCCATGCATATAGGTAATTATGATGAACGTACTAAACTATGGTCTGTGATGACTGTGGGTAGGTACTGAGTAGGTACATTTAGATTATGCACCCACGTTCATAATATAATTACAAGTAATATAAGTACAAGTAGTACAACAATTATTAGTCTAGACCACATAATTATTTTTTGCACTCGATCATAATAAGGTATACTTTAATTCACAGGGTTTTTTTATTTACCACAATCAGGTGTAGGTTCTATTAAAGTTAAACTCTACAACTCTTTTTAGGGATATTCGATTTATTTGTTCGACTTGTGTTTTATTATACATTTATACCTCAATATGATCAAACGTGAATTTTATATTGTATTATATTTTTTATATGATCATTATATACTGCACACTGTATTATATAGGTACCTATATGTATATGTCTTCATTTGCATAATATGTAAGAATATTATGATGCAACGCTGCTACGGGGCATAGGCCTAGTTGTACTAAGTCACGACGTGATTGGGAAGAGGGGAGGGGTACACCACCATTATATTATAGAACATAGATTATGATTATGTTGATCCTCTCTAGTTTCAAACTAATTTATATAATTTTAAACGTCTGTGCGTCTACCTATAAGCATATATTTTAATATATCAGTCGTTATATAGTTTTTACGCATAATAATATATATATATATATAGTATGTAAGCATCATAAAATATGTGCGTGTTTATATTATTACATATTTTACCAGTAATAGTTCGACTTATTAAAATATAATGGGCCCGAACATTTTGACTACCTACCTCTATATATGGCTATATTATGTAGTTAGTAGTTATACTATTAGGTATAGGAACATAATAGTATATATATACGGTCCGCTCAAACAGCAATCCGATTGGCGATTGCTGCAACCGTACACGTTTGAATACAGAAATAAGTCAACTTTTTAATAAATAAATTTAAACGACCCAGAGACCAGAAACTTCATACATCGCAACCACGAACTTTACTTATCAATAAATTGATGGTCACAGTGGCGTATTTGAAGAGTGAGTGACTGCGGCGAGTGATTTTTATATGACATGTATCAAATATTAATACCAGGTGATCCATTTAAATATCTACGCTCATCATTTTGAAGTTTAAACTATTTTTTACATAATTTGATGTCATTTTTAAACAACATTTCCGAAAAAAATTATATTTTTTACTATTTTTTTCGTTATAATTTTTAAAGTTTTTACTTTTTGAATGACAATTTTGAACCACCCCTCCTCCCATAAAACGAAGTCAAATACGCCACTACATGAAGGCAGATTTTAAAACGATGTAGTTTACATGCTTTAAATGCTGCCGTTCTAAAACCCTTCTGCGTTCTACACACCACAAATAGTATATACACGGGTTATTGTAAGTGGTAATCTATAGGTACCTATATATTTATGTGGAGTGCCCAACCCTCTATAATGGTTGTTACTTGTCATACACTCATATAAATATCGACCTTAGACGAGTTTAGTATCATCATATTATTATATATCCAACCAAATACCGAACATGTTGGTAGGTAGTCAGAAAAAAAATCCACGGAAAAAAAGTCAAATAAAAATTAATAAATATATAAAAAAATAAAACTAAAGTATTTAATTATTATTTTTAATTTTGAACATCGTTGGTCATAAAATTAAAGTTTTTTTTTTATTTATTTAAAATATAATTACAATCTATACAACAATTTAGTACAATAAGTAATTTAGATATAGTATTTACATATCGAGAATAACAGATGGGGGAGGGCACTCAGTATTGCCACCCGACAGATTAAATTAGAAGGCCTCTAGGCCAGGAGCGTTTTAAACGTCTCTGGGGGTTATCAGGGATTGTTAGAGAAGATATGCGTTTTATTAATGGATTGTAGTGTTGGATTAACTTGGAATGAAAGGAGACGTAGTGAGACTTTGTTAATTGAGAGAGCGATGGAATATTTAGATCTTTGTGGAGCAAAATTAAAGTTAAGGAAAAAAAAAATCCAATTTATTATTAAAAAATTTCAGCTGTTGTCAATTTTATTATATTATTAATTTTATAATAATATCAATAGTATTCTATAGCCCGTCATCGCCTTTTGGGGCAGTTAATGATTTACACCTAGATATGTATAATGTATATACTTTGTACAGGGTGATTCTTTTTTAAATGTACATGTTGCAGTATTATACTAGCAGTGTATATATTATACTTACTGACTTATTAATTAACAAGGAAGACGGTTTGTCAGCCATAATATTTCTATTGGCATTATTAATACGGCATCCGGTTAAGTTGAATTATTATTATTTGTTTATTATCATATTTGGAAAATGATTAATATATTTTTCAAAAATTTGAAATTAAAAATGATTTTGTTGAAAACCGATTTTGCTTAAAAAATTCCGTTTTTCCTTGGTTATTTTTTTTTGGTTTTTTCCCTTGCTTTTGAAAACTTTTAGGAATTTTAAATGTTGACCTCCTTAATTCGCCTACTAAATTCACTTTCCCATCGAACAAGAAACTGAAGTTGAAAATCAAACCATTTTTACTGCCCCAAAAGGCGATGACAGACACACAAAAAAACACATCATTACTATAGTATACTATTTCTATTATTATAAAATTAATAATATAATTGTCATCAACAACAACTGACATTTTTAAATAAATAAATTGGATTTTTTTCCCTAATTTTTAATTTTATGACCAACTATGTTCAAAATTAAAAATAATAATTTAATACTTTAATATTATATTTTTTATATATTTATTAATTTTTATTTGACTTTTTTTCCGTGGGTTTTTTTTTCCTTCATTCGAACATATCAGGCATGGTAGTTTTGAAATATACTAGTTCGAAAATTACTTTTATCAAACTTATAAGCACCTATACTGAAAGTTAATACCGCAGCTATTTCATTAGAAGCTGTAGAACCAGGTACTGCAGTAAATACTAAATAAATATTATTTAAATCGTATCGTATAGTCGGGCAGTCACTACATCTTGAGTCACCAATAATTCGCGGTATTTATATTAGCTGTTTTGAAAATTAACATGAGCTACAACCTATTAGACGTAGGTATACGTTTATTTATGTCTAGTCTACTGTTGATTGCTCATTGAAATATTCATTATTAAATTGTTTTTGGTTGATGAAGACGGAAGAATGGCTGTATACGTCTGTACAGCAATTTTATTTCCATTCCAAGTTAAGTGTAAATTGTAAACCATACAAATGGAAATGGACGTACTTTTGTCAAGGAAATCCCTACTGCAGACCCCGCATACTCCACTTCCCTCCTGCCGTGCTATAATAATACAACGAAGAGAAGTTTCTTAGTGGAATTTTCTACATGTGAACTGACAAACGGCAGAAATGATCATCTGCACTGGGCCGCGACCACCGAATTTATTACCTACCTTGATTCAGGCGATGGCTGTCCATGATAATATTATGGTTCATGTAACTCGTAATAACCGCGGCGATATTTTCTGCCGGTCTGCTGCCTTAAGAGGACGCTACACCCGCATGCGTTATTGTCTCTGTCTTACAAATGCACATTATGGCAAAAACTGTTTTGCGCGGGACAACTTTGCTCCCAACGTACTCATAGTAGAATTACCCAAATTCCATGACACATAAGTATGAACTTTATCAGTAAATTATCTGTGTCGTAGGATTTTTGTTTTTTTTTTTTTTGATAATTTTAATTGTATTTATGTTATACAAATAATAAAAACGCTACGACACGTCGACACAGATACAGTTCTTCCCTATATGCGGTTTGGAATTTTGATAATTCTACTATAAATTCAGAGGGAGCATATATAGTTGTCCCGCGCAAAACAGTTTTTTTTTTATGTTGTGCATTTGTAAGACGGAGACAAAGCATGCGGGTGTAGCGTCCTCTTAAAGTAAAACAGTGGACATAGAGTCCAAGTCCGCTATCCGTTTGCGAGTGTGTGCAGTGCATCTGCGACGAGTGATGACATCTCGGCGAAACGTGTATAGCTACGTATAAGTACCGCTTGTACCGCTTGTAGTTTGTGCACTGGTATAAGTACATACGTACAGTGGCATACGTAAAGTTGAGCAAGGTACCACTCGGGAACAATTTTCTGGTATATCGTATGGCTGATGAATTTTCCATTTATACAACGGCCAATCAGACGATAAAAGGCGCACGATAAGACAAACGCCGTAGGTTTGAACCAGGCTAATTGCACGAAACCATTTACTGAGTACCAATATGTAAGTATATATTATGTTAAATCCAAGCCGATGATCAAAGTTTATTTATCACCCGTTACGAAGTACGAAAATAGTGATAGGTACTCCGGTACTCGTACAAACAATGGTGTATATATTATTATAAAATATAAAATATAAATTATGTGTTCAGGTACTTAAATGCCTAGAAAATTCGTATACGTCATCAAACAACTATTGATTAAAAGTTGTAACTACCGATCATTGATCAATAGCGACAATAATATGTTTTCACGGTATACCTACAAAATAAATAATAATACCTAGGTAGGTATACAATTAGACATTAGTACTCTGTATAAAATAAAATCAGGTACATACTCTATTGATAATAATATGTGAGGTTAGGTATGGTTAGGTTCCTGTGCGGCCCTCGGCCCGACGAACTACCGGAAGAACCGACAGCCCGGTGTAGGATATTAGAGCAGGCCAAGACGAACAGACGTGAGTTCATAGCTATGGTGGAATCAATCATTAACACAAAAGAAGCGTACGAGCGGGAGGAGCAGCTGCACGACTGACGTCAGCCGCACGATGAAGAACGGCTCGTAGACACATTTTGACTTTGCAACAGCGATACGTCGGAGGTGTCACCGACCACCGTTCTTCTCCCCCACGATGACACCACGGGAGGGATCTAGACCACACTGGAAGTCTAGATAGGACGAACGAGATGACCAGGGCGGCGGACTTCGGTCAGCCCTAGAATACAAGGAAGGCGCCGAAGTCTTAAAACTAACTAATAAATACTATAAATGTCATGTTTAGGGGGGGTAAGTCGGGGTATTGTCCCGTCTACCTCCCCCGTATGTATAATATATTTGTTTTTCAAATAAACGATGGCGGCGTCGCGGAAGCATTGCGAAAGCAGTTCCCGCGGCGTCGTCGGTTCAAAATGGAAAAAAAAAAAAGGTATGGTTAGGTTTGGGAATAGGTTATCGTCATGTCATCACCAAAGTTCAAATGGTCCACTGAAGCAACAGTCAGGCCAGCGGTGCCATTACGAGCTATATAGTTTAAAATATTAATTATTGTGTTATAATAAAACTATTTATTTTTTTTTGGAGATGCACAATAATTCCAATCTAGTGTTTCATCAGACCAGTGCTCGTGAGATCTGGCCCTAAGTAATGCCAATATAAGCATGCACTTATGCACTAAAAACTGACATAATATATTAATATGCATTAAAAAGTTCAGAAATATGCATTTATATCCACTAAAAATCTAAACTTGTGCACTAAAAATATGAGGATAAAAAAAAAGAAGAAATCATAAACAATTTTTGAAATATCAAGAAATATCCATTCATATTTATTATTTTTAAAAGTTTTATTTTCAATAATTTTACGTTGCAACAATTCCCATAGGTACATTTTTACCAGTGAAAAAATATAAGCTATACCTGTTGCATTTTTCATTTTGGTTTTTACATACCTAGTATTTCAATAATAAAAAATGCATGTTGATACAATAATATCAATAGGAATATCAAAACTATAAATAATATGCCTAATAAAATAGAAAAACGCATACATATGCCAAATAGAAAAAAAAACTCTAAATCAGTATGCAAAAATATGCAAAATAAAACTTCATATACTTAACCATGGTACCTATACCTACTACCTTAAAATGGATTTTTATGCCATCGAACATTAAATACAACTTAGCAAGATTGATATGCAAATGCATAAACTTAAAAAGTAAAAACCCTGTTCATCACTGTTTTTATTGAAACTATGAAGCGTATTAAAAATCATGATTCATGGGGAAATTTCCACGAAATACCGACTAAATGCATAATTTATTAATATAGTTATCAGCACAGTTTCTTAGTCAATTAATTATTAAAACACTCGGCAAAATAAGTTCTGTCACCTGTATTGATTTTTAAACTGAGCATAGTTACGCCTAACAACCATTAATAAACACAAGCTTCCCTAATTACAATTCATTTATTCAAATCATTTTGATTTCTGAAATTTTCGAATTGGTATGTAAGCTTTAAATACCATTCTTGTATTTTGAAATACTTACATTTTGGGTATATACCATTTAAGAAGTTACTTCACTCTATACAATGATGATGATATAATTTTTTTTTCAAATAAGAACCACCTTTTTTCGGTAATTGTAAGCAACATTATTTTTTATATTAAATTTTTTATATATAATCCAAACTGAAAGTAGATTTGGAGTTGATAAACTTTGTGTACTAAGGTAGTAAGGTATAAAAATAATAGAAAATAAGGAATATAGGTATTTTATGTTAAGTCTAGTACTTATAAATTATTATATAGGTAGGTACCTAAATATTTTATACTCCAAGTTTTAAAATTCACTATGACTATATTCAGTACTATTCAGTGGCGGATACAGGGGGAGGGCAAAGGGGGCTATTCTCCCCCCCAATCGCCGCAGTTTTTCTTTTTTTTTACACGGTTTCCAATTTTGAACTTTTTGTATTCCCCCCCCCCCCCCGCTTGCCCTCCCAAAATTAAGCACTGGTCTACTATTATTCAGTTTATCCTTACTTCTTAATACATTAAGTTTGACAACTTATAAATTACCCATTCGTTTGAATTTTAATGTTGTATCTGTCAATAATTTTACAATAATTGTCTGCTAAACAATTTTCAGAAAAAAAGGAGTGATTTTCTTTTGAAAAATTATAAATGTGACATTTGTATCGCATTTGTAGTACGACATACCCGATAATATTACGACCAGTCTTTATTGCCAAAAATAAGATGACAAACTCATATAGTCATGCGACATATATTATATTGTATTACAAGATTTTTGCATATAGGTGTATATTAATTATTAACTACTATTAAATGTACACTATTATAATTTATAGGTACCTACTAACCTACTATCTATTTAGGTACAAGGTACCTACTGATTAGTATTTTTTACAATACCTATACCTAATGTACATACCTAATTTTATATTTATTATACATTATATTGTACCTGAATCATTGAAAATGCCTAAACTCTATGGTATAAGAAGGGTTAGAGAATTACGCACTAGGGGTCAGTATTTTCAATGTGAGTATTGGCGTAAGTTATAAACTTGTACACTAAAATTTAGCTTTCGGGGCATTAGTTCCGAACTTTTTGCTAATTTGACTAGTCTTTTGACTTATATATAGTATATTTTAGGGTATGAATAGAATGGTTCTAGTGGTAGAGGGGTGGCCGGGTGGGTGCTAGAGTGCTATAACAAACACCTCCTTACCCCCTTTGCCCCTGTTGACCTTTGTTTTTGTTTGGTAAGAAATTAAATTGCTTATAAATTATAAAAGTATAAAAGTACTTTTTCATCTTCACTAAGTTTTTCGCCATTTCACATTCTTTATAATAACCTTCAATCTACAAAATATTAGCCCCGGTCGAACACTTGAACTCTATTATATGAACAACGAATTTCTCTATATTAATATAATAACTATATATATATATATATTATACATAATACGACTATACAAGTATAAAGTATTTAAGTATGATTTAAGTTAAATTATAATTATATCCAGCTCTAACCGGAACATTTTAATTCTTTGTATCTACCTACCAGCTACACAAATCCGGACGGCCGTCAATGCATACAAATTTATATTGGTAGGTAGTTCGGTAGGTATATAGTCTATACAATAATATATATAGGCATAGGAAAACAATTTTACAAGCAGAATCGATAATTATGTATTGACGTGCACTAATAATATAATATTGTAATAATATGTGCGAGTGGTTTGAAATCGTGACCGTGTCGGCGCGGGTTAGCCGGGCCGCGGGATGAGCATCATTCAAATCGGCGCGGCCGGCTTTAATGCTGTATTATGCCTACCTATATGTTATAATATTATATTGTGCGTCTTACAGTATAAATAATATAGATTATATCATTATGTATAGTCGTTTATCAAGGTGCCCAACAAATAACAATAATAATATAATACGACCTATACGGCTATACCTGTGGTGCGTAGTCGGACGGGTCGGTTTACAAAAACCTGTTGCCGACTTTCGTGTGAAATGCACAAAAAACGCATTCGTGCCTAATCGCAGGAAATGGGAAAACGCAGCACGGGTGGCGGGCGCATCCATCGCCGCGATAGTTAACATAATGATGCTGCAGCATATTATATGCCTACCTATCGTAATATATTATGTGCACATGTCTAATATATATAATAGCACAAGACGGCGATTTCGTAACGACGAAGATTCGTCGATAGGAATCTGGTTTTATACCGGGTTTGTTGAACTGCCCGAAAAACCGTCTTTGCGGCCCCAGGGTCAAGGTTAGCGCGCCTCCTATACACATTATATTATTACCCGTGCCATCGTGTGCAGCACCATGCGCCTATTATAATATCACGAAATATGCGTAGGTATAGGCATATTTGTTGGTGCGAACGATGTATTACATAGGTAGACATATATAATAATATATTCTACATGCAGACAGATGCTCGCGCCGGCGGATACTGAGGTAGGTATTTTATACTTGGCCGTAATTCCGGTATAGGTAAGCCTACTAGGCGCGTGCAGCCCGCGCACTATATAAGCGCGGCGATCCGGTGTCCGTGATTTTCATTCACCGACAGACTCGATCGCGCGAACTCGTACAAGATGGGTAAAGCCACCGGAGTGTTCGTCTTTTGCGTCGTGAGTATAACAATACATTTGTTTTATTTCATTTTATCTATCACTATTATAGGCATATGCGTCACTAGAGTCGAAATTCAGTCGAAAATAATTATCTACAAAATAATCTTCCATTCGGTTATTATTTTTCTTAAAATGTAGTATTTTTTTCGGGGTGGAAAAAGTAGTACCCTCCGAATCTCGATACCCCTTAGTGACACCTAGGCTCATAAGTACAGCTATATAATGTTCATATAATCATGTTATAATATACTAAGGAGTTACTCTGTCCTCGCCCAAAGTATCTATACGTATTAGAATCTTGCAGGCGTCTGATACTCAACAGATGTCATGATTTGTGAGGACTGATGTCGGGGTAGTAGGTGCCTATAGCCGAGGAAATATATCGATATTAGGATAAGACATTATAAGTGATGGATCGTATTTACCTAAATATTTAACCTACATCTGTGCACTATATGAAAATAGTTATCTGGTTGCAGGCCACTTTATACTTTATATCCCCCAAATTTACAAAAAATATCCGCCTACAAACCCACAAATCGCATCGTAATATTAATATATTTTTAAACATTTTAATTTCAAGTTTTTAAACTAATCATGTAATATATATCAACAGTTCTAAATCAAATATTTAAAAATCAAAAGATAGATTACCTATATAATCAAAACAGATAAATTAACACGTCAACTACTCAACTGCGATGACAAAATATAAAACTAAAATATATTCTCGGTATGGAATTTTTGAAAATTTCGTCTATGCATAATGTATGCCTAAATTTGGCAGAAACGAATAACTCGCAGCCTCGACCCTCGTAGACCTTCTGGCAATTATCATAAAATACTATATTATTATTTATACGTACTTACCTATATTAACTTATTCTTTAAAATAAAGCATGATTTAGAAGAGTAACTTGTTCTGTAAATGAACCTACCTATATAATGAGTAATGCATAATGATTATAGACTATTGAATAATAGGTACCTGCATAATATGCATTATGAAATATAAGATACGAATCGACTATTATCATGTTCAATTATTAATAATTCGAGTACAATGTTATTCTAAACGTTTGACTGCAGTTGTACTGCTCTGGACCCATCAGCTGCAGCACTGCAGCAGTGAATTAAAATATTATTTCGATGTTACATATAATTTTTAATTAATCGTGTATCCCGCAGGCTGCAGTAGCCATGATCGTGGTCAGCGAAGTACCAGTTCCCACGGACGCGTTCCTGGAACCGTTCGCCAGTCACTTGATTGCGAAAAAAATGATGCTCAAACACGGATTCGCCGCACCTTCAGCACCGTCCGGCCAGACGACGCAGTACATCTATTACGGCGGGCAATATCAACACCAGCCGCGGCCGTCACCGCCCCAGCCACAACCACAGGTCAGCTACCCGGCTTACGGTCCGCAAACGTCCAGCTACCCGTCGTACGGTCCACCGGCGGCCAGTTACAGCGAACAGTCCGCGCCCTACGTCAAACCGGCACCGGCATATGGTCCGCAAACGTCCAGCTACCCGTCGTACGGTCCACCGGCGGCCAGTTACAGTGGATACAGCGAACAGGCCGCGCCAGTCGTCAAACCGGCACCGTCATACGGATCGGTCACTTACGTCGGATACAGCGAACAGCCCGCACCCGTCGTCATCAAACCAGCACCGTCGTACGGTCCGCCAGCCACTTACAGCGGGTACAGCGAACAGGCCGCGCCAGTTGTCAAACCGGCACCGTCATACGGATCGGTCACTTACGTCGGATACAGCGAACCCGCACCCGTCGTTATCAAACCAGCACCGTCGTACGGTCCACCGCCGGTCAGTTACAGCGGTTACAACGAACAGCCCGCGCCCGTCGTCAAACCGACGCCGGCTCCGCCTGCATGTCCACCCGGCAGCCAGCCGGCAGCACAAGTCGACTTCTCCAACTATGCCGTACACGGTGGACACGGTTACGGAAAATAATGTAGACGAAGACAATAATAATATTTATAGTAATAGTAATAAAAATACCACCAATCATGTATTATTGACTATATAAGTTTAAAGAATTAAAAATTAATTTAATAGTAAAAAAGTTACAATGTACAAATAAGGTTTTCGTTATTTATCAATCAATTACCTGAGTAAAAAAAAAAAAGTACAAGGTAAATTTGACTAGTGTTGTCAATAATTTCTAAGTGTTCCTCAATTGATTATTGGCACAACAACGTTTGGCGTGTTTCCGAATGAACACCCTGTGATTCAATTTTAATTTGAAGACATTTTTTTTTTATAAATTTAAGTATATCTTGTGCGCTAAGGAAGTTTACTGTTTCAAAAAATCTAAGGGAAAAAAATGTTCTTAAAATTACCCCATAAAGTCAACAGTCTTATTATTTTCAGAAATAAACCCCAACCAAGTGGCAAGACGTTCTTGCACAAGAATACTTCAAATTAAACATTAACCTCACAAATTAATGTCTTATTGATTCTTCTAGGGCCAACATTTTACTACCATTTGAGAAACACTGATCTAATTCAATTAAATTTTTTTACAATATTTATTTTTTTAAAGTTTTTAACATTATAAATATAAATTTTTTAGACAATTATAACAAATAAAAACACTTCAAGTAACAATAAGAATAATAATAAAAAAAAAACAGGATTTTCTTTTTATTGATTTTTATTGACTAGTATTTAGTATTTAGTAAGTACAGAAATAAAAACAACTCATTCATGAAATGTTTAACAAACATAGTTTTGCATATAAACACTATATAAAATAACAAAATCAAAAAACTGAAAATTGGTTTTGTTTACTTTTTAATGACAATAAAAATTCCAAATTTATATTAATTCTAAACTTTATTCTTTGAATAATTATAAAAAATTGTAAAACAAGTAGGAATTCTTAGTCATTAGAATTTTTCATTGTAGCTTATTAAATAACTAAATAAAGGATTTAGAACTCTTTAATGTTTGCGTTTTTAGTTATATACTATTTGTAATTGTTCGAGTAATTTTGAAATAATGTTTTGTTTCGTTAGAGATATCAATCATTTTGGCAATGATTTTCAAATGTGAATGATAAATTTTAAATTGTAACATAAATTAATGCTATATATCGTAATTGTTTATGAATTTCATACATAAAATATGTTTTATGTACTGAAGATAATAAAAAAAACACGAGAGTTCTAAATACTTTACCTAACCAATTGATATAATAAATATGTACAATCACGTTGTACAAATATTTACAAATGATAACTAAGTATTTTTTTTTATTCTAAAATAACTATTGAAATAAAAGCAAAGTTAAAAAATGTAATATAACGTTACTTAGTCTTTACAAAGAAAAATATTATTATTTGATTCGCAGGGGAAAATATACATGGTTTACAAACTGAAAGAAAATATGAATATAAATAAAGAACAAATTTACCTAAATTTATTCTATAACATTCAATATTTTTTTTATTAAAATTTGAGATTTAATATTTTTGTTGTATATAAGATATATGTATGATGATAATTGTTTTCCATTAATTTCAACATTAATTTTGAGTAAAATTTTAAAAATAAAAATTAAAAGGCACATTTAAACGAACACAATTATAAACATGCATACCAAATTTGCCATGGAAAGGCTTAAACAAATTATTACACGCACAAACTATTACATCTATATTAAATTATACATACTTAAATACATACATACAATATATGTATGTATGTGTGTGTGAATGTATAATATAATATAAATGTATGTATGTACACATAAAATATTAATAAAAATACATCTAACACGAGATCTTTTAATTTAATTGAACATTTGTCTTTTAATTGTAAAATTTAATATTTTATTAATAAAAAAAAATATTATATTACAAAAACGATTAAGGGTGGGAGAGGGAATTTATTAACATTATATTATAATTAAGTATTAAATATATACTGTATAAAAAATACATATTTGTCATATTAACCTTACAATATATGCACCATAGGTTCTAAAATTGTGATTCGGCAGCTACGGATATTTAAATTTGTGCAATACATTATAATATATTTATAAAAAAATCCAGAAATATGAAAAAGGTATAACATTAGTTATAAAATGCAATGATGATTAGAGTATGGTAACTACATAAAAAACAACACAAATTTAATGTAATAAGAAAAAAGTATAAATTTAAGTCTTTGGCACTGAAAAAAGAAAATAGCAAGAAAAAAAATTACAACAGCTTAATTATAATTAACATGTCCTGGCACTTTTGTGTGATAAAAATAATAACTATTACTATCCATTTCTAAGAATACATATTATCAATTAATCACAGATAAAAAAAAAATAATAAAAAAATCTCAATATAATTAGTTACATTTGAAAGTGACCATTATGGTCATTGTTAGTTGATTCATCATTGATTGGTTCAGCTAACATTTGTAAATGTTCCAAGTGATCTAGATCAATCTGATCAACAAGACCCTGCCTAATGCTATCTTCGTTGGTGAAGAAGTCAGTATCAAATGCGTTTGTGGAATTTAATTCTTTCACAAAATCGTTTTGGTTATCCAATTGATCTCCATTAGAAAAATCTACATAAAACATAAATATAATATATTAATTAAAAATACAGAGGTAAATATTTTGTTAACAGAGTTTTTTAGTTTCAAATTAATTTAGAAAGTACTATTTACCAAATTAAATTATAAATAGAAATTAGAAATAAATTGCAGTGTACACTAGTGAAATTGTTCTAGACTACTTGATTATATATTTTTTGTGATTATTTGATTAGTTAGCATTAAACAATCATTTTAATATTTCACTTTTAGCCAGGTATTTTGCTAACTATTTTACTTTGCAACAGATATTTTTACTACAAATGCAAGCCTTACTTAACTAATTCCCCCCTGATGGGGGAACTTTGCCAAAACCCATATAAATAAAATTCAAGTTTTCCTGTCCAAAATACTACAAACAATATCAAATATGACTTGATTTGACAGAAACGAAGCACTTTACACAGACTTCCCACAGTTAAAACCTACATACAACATCTCTCTATCAACTTTTTTGACCAACTTAATCATGCAAAAAGTTTGCAATACTTTTCAAACTAAGTGACAAGCTTATTTTCCGTCGGCACAAACGTGGACGTCACCCTGATGTTATCACTTAACAATTTAAAATTTAAAATTTTACTATACCTATATTATTATTTATATTATATCCTATTCTATGTATCATTTATTTTATATATCTATGTAAATTTTTGTAAATTTTTGTAAATAATGTTATCACTTGTTGAATTGCAAAAAAAATAATAATACTGTAATCAAAGTTAGACGACTGATAGTAAAAATTAAAAAAAATGTTTACTTAAAGATACCAAATAAAAAAAAAACCATATTTTTTAGTTCATCCAACAAATAATTGAAATTATCTATCAGATAAACTCCACCTAAAATCTAAGTCTAAGTAAAGAATATTTATAATACAAATTATTACCTGTAAGTATTATGTCAGGAATACTGGAAGGAGTATTAGGTGTTGTATGAGTTTGGTTGGGGAATTGGAGAGACTGAGATGGTGAAGTGCTAAAATATCCCATATCAGCTGTCATTTCTGAATTCACATATTCCTCATTCTAAAAAAGAATACATAAGTGTCTAGGCTAATAACAAGTAGTATACATAAATGTATGATTATATGTACACATTTACCTGTTGCAAGTATGTGTTAGTGGGAGAGCCTATGTATTCCAATCCTGTAGACACAGGACTATCAAGCTAATCAAAAACATAAATAAATAAAACAATTAAGTTAAGTTTATTATTAAATAGGATTTCAACAACTGGAAAATTATTTAAATAATATTACCAATATACATGCAGTTATCTAACATAAACATTAGTACTTATATTATATACACAATATGCTAGGTACCTACTACAACCATTATTTTTTTTAATAAGTTTTTTGTTATTGATAAGCAACTAGAAAATAAAATGTGTACCATATAACTATATAAGGTACACATTTAACAATCTATTTTGACCATTTTACCTGGATTTCGGCAGTTATCCAAGCTGATGGATTTGAATCTTTTAGCGATTGCATCACCTGATTCCAGTCCAGCTTTATTATAGCGGAACCAAAATACAATTAACTGTTTAATATTTCAATTAAAGCAAAGGTTTAGGGGTATTTTAGTGTAATTTTTATATTGAGCATTTATTTTGTAGTTGTTACATAAGAAAATGTTTAGATTCAATATTTAATTAGTTTTTAATTTTTGGAATTCAGTGATTCACAAATTACATTTTGATAGATAACAATATGAAGTCGTACATGTAATAAACCATTAAGAGGATGTTACACCTGCACGTGTGATCACTGCCTTACTAATGCATATCATGGAAAATTGTACGTATGGAATCTGATATGTTCTGTTTTTTTTTTTTTAATATTAGAGTGAAATTAAATATTATCCAATTTAAAATTGGAAAATTGACTAGGCACATCAATAGCATTTTTTTAATATTTTAAATTTGATATAAGTTATGAGAATTTTAAAATTATAAGTTCGGTAGGTGCCTCTCCTTCACTACCAATTACAATTCTAACTTTTGAACCTATTATACCATTTTTGTCTAGATTGTTTAATAAAAAATTAAAATAAATGTATTCAATACTTCCTTTTTTTTGATAGTTTATAAACGTTATAATCAAGGTTGATCCTTTTAAAGTATTGAAATGTGTAACTCATGATTGGACTTGCCAGAAAAAATGGTATTACAGTATATTAAACATTCAGAATAAAACAGAACAAAACAAAATACAATATATTTTGAACACCAGTTATAATGACAAATCAAGTCTAGTCATAGTTATTTTATATTTATAACAAAAAAAGTGGGTGTTGCTCTGCTGTATAGTAGGTTATAAGTGGGTCACTGTAATGGATTGTATTAGGTTTGAATTCAATGATATTATATTATTGTATAAGAAAAACGATTCTGAGCGAAGACAATCAGTCAGCCTATGATATTATTTTGAATAAAGTAATTTATATATAACCTATTTACGTGGATACTTGTTTTAAATTTTCAATCCTTAGCTATAAAAGTTGAATATTTTATAAATTTTTAACTACAAAATAATTATTACATTTTAAATTTGATAAATTTTATCAAAATTCAAACTTAAAATGCTTTTAAAAAAAGTTGTGCCAATGTATTTTTAATATTTTCCAACTGCTATTGTAACAATATATCAGGAATCCTGTATTACATTTTCAAACTTTTTTACGCAACAAATAAAATTGTATTGACAATTATGTCCATAAACAACTAAAAAAGAGTAAAAATGTTTTTAAAATTTTATGATTTATAGAAAATGAAAAAATAAATATTCAGTGAAATTTTCATGTATTTACAGTTAATGGTTTTTGAATTACAACAAAAAAACATAATCGCTACATGATAAATCTGGTGAATATCCAATTTTGTAAAAAAATGAACTTCAAATGCTCATAAATATTTAATTTGATTTGCTTGTAGAAATTTTTTTTTTGATACAAGTAGACAAACTTATGAGGAATCTTGTATTACATTTTCAAATCTTAAATTTCAAAAGAAAAATTTTTATGAATTCTTAACTCAAAATAATTTGTTAATTTCCGTGATTTTTCTGTATTTTGTCAAGATTTGAACTTTAAATCCTTATAAAAAAAAAAACTGTGATTAAGGATTTTTAATATTTTCAAATGTCATTGAAACAATATAGTAGGTGCCTTGTATTAAATTTTCAAGTTTTTTTACCCAATAAATAAAATTGGAAACTGAGAATGTCTCTAAACAGTTCAAGACAAATCAAAATATTTTTAAAATGTTATCGTGTACTTAAATTGAATATATATAATAATAATAAACAACCAGTGAAAATTACATGTATATACGTTAATTTTGTTTAGAGTTACACCAAAAATCAAAATCGATTTCATCAAAAACCGATTCTGCGTAAAAATTCCCATTTTCCCTTAATTTTTATGATATTTTTCCCGGCGCTTTTGAAAACAATTGGGAATTTTAAATTTTGACCTGCCAAATGCACCAACTAGGTTCATTTTCCCATCAAACAAGATACTGTTGAAGAAAATCGAAGCAGTTTTATTGCCACAAATAATAATGACAAAACCAAAAAAAAATCACACATTATTGTAAAATCAATACATTCATTGCTCCGCTCAGAATCTAAAAGATGACTATTGGTAAGTGGTAACAATCATTTTTATAAGCATTAGAGAAGGAACTACAATTATTGTTTTACTTACCATCATATCCTTAATATAAGCATAAACCAAAATAAATTATACTAATTTAATAATTAGTAATTAATAAGATAATTAGATAATTTATTTGATTTTGTATCATATAAAAATATAAAATCCATTTCTCTGTTTTGTTATTATTATCATAGGCGTAGAATGAGGGGGTGTAAGGGGGCTATAGCCGCCCTGGAATTTTGTTTACTCCCTCATCTCGTACATTTTTAAAATATATGTTGTGTACAGAAACATAATAGGCTATAGCCCTCCTATATAAATACATCATGTTACGCCTATGATTACTATACTATTACCGAATAAAATATCTTAATTCAGTGGCTCACCATAGAGAAATTTTCAAAATGGTGTTGAAGATTGTTAGTCTGTGTCAGATTTGAATAAAAATCTTTTTGCGTTTGATAGTTTTGATGTTGATTAGTGCTACTAACTGAAGAACTGCTAGGGGAGGATGGGCTCTGTGGACTACCACACAATGGACTGGAACTTCCATACTAAAAAAATTAAACGGTTTAATATATATTATACGCAATATATATATAAATGCGACAAATGTTTAAGTACATATTATTATATACATTATAAAATAATTAAAACTAAATTCATTCAAGTTACAATAATAAAATGTACCTAGTTCTTTTATGAGATTGTAATTTACAATTAATTATTATGATTAAACTTAAAATGTATTTTTAGACACATTCAAAACCTTTGAGAGCCACAGGTTTGTAATCACTGGTCTAGCATATAAATATAATACTATCTGAAATCTGTAGGAATAAAAGAACTACCTACTGAGAATGAAAACTAGTACTTTTCTAATATGAATTTATATATTCATAATTATTATACATGATAATAATGATATTAGATATCAAAGTGATACTAGGTAATTAAGAATATTGGTGAGTTGATCTAAAAAAAAGATGCAAATAATGTGTCTCAAGGTTTGAGTGATAGGGTGGTCTATCTTAATTTTTTAATGCTAAAACCTTAATTTTGTCTATCAAATATTTTATTCTGTTTTTAATAGATTAAAACATTCTGAAAATTTGAGTCAATTCACAGAAAGTCAAATAAATAAGTTATACGTGGAATGTATAGCCACTAAATAATTTAGACAGGTTTAATACGTTAATGTAAAATTGTACATACTTACTTCAACTAAAAGATAATAATAAACATACTTGAATTGTAAGTCCTGGAGATGATTGTGGACTTGGCCTGTTAGATTGTTGATTTCTATATGATCCTAATGTATTTATATTGTTAATTTGGGAATTTCCTATGTTTAACTGAAATGGCAACAAATGTATAAGTACCACATATATCTATATTAATGTTATGATTACTTACATGTGAGGAATTTATTTCAGTTTGACCATCAACAAGACCACATGACTGGTGAGTTTGTTGTTGTGCTGGTGACAATGGAATATGCTGATACATAAGTGTTTGTACAGGGTTCATTTTTATGCCATTCATTTGACCAGTTACACAGTTCATGTTTGAATTTTGACCCAACATTTGCATTTTAATGTTATTATTGCAGTTCTCTCCTGAATTACCATTTCCTGGACTATTATCTACAGTAAATCCCTGTAAGAAATAAGTTTACATAAATAATTATCAATATACTAAACATATTTTTAAATGTACTTAAATCATTCTGTCTATTATCGTGCAGATACAGGCAGTCATTTTAAGTTTGTAAGCAAAACAAAATAAATAAACAAACTTACATAGTACATAAAAAAATATTAAATAAATTAAATTGCGTGCAACTAACCTTACATGTGCGTTGTAACCTATGGTTCATAAAGTAAGGAACACTAAGGTGATTCTGCAATCATATCAAGGTACTTAAAATGAATAATCAAATATCTTAATATTACTTTGTAGATAAAATAAGAATAAGTTGCAAAGCAAAACAATAACAATATATACTTTTAGAATACAACAGTCAGGATGTCAACACAGTATATGTTTTCTTTATCTTGACGCATGCTCAACATGGCAAATTTGCGTTCAGCACAACCAATCTTTAGTTATTAGCTTTAGGATTAGAGTGAATTGACATTTCATCAAATTTAAATTTAAGAACATTATTTGTGTTTTTACTTTGAATTTTTAACAATAAGCAAGATAATATGAGTGTTTTTAAATTGCAACATTTTACATACTCATAGCTTACATAAAAATTGAAATATCATAAAATAACCAACTGATAATGTTCTCAACTTTAAGTTTTATAATAGGTAAATTCATTCTAATACTAAATCTAACAACACAAGGTTGACTCTGCTAAACGCATATTTGTTATATTGCTCATAGGTTGGATAGAGAAAACAAATATAGCGTTGATATCCTCTTAACTAAATGGTGCAAAATTGGTAAAACATTATGAAACCATGCATCAGAAAAACAAGCAAGCAATAACAATATTAGAGAAAAATTAACTCTTATAAAGTTTGAGGACATGACACATTTTTAGATAAAAATTATAAACAACTATAAATTTGAAAAAAAAAAGAGAAATAAAACAAATAAATATTTAGTAAGGTTTGAATATATCAAACTAACATACTACATTTTGGCTACAAGAAATAACTCAAGCAATCAATCTACAAAACAGAAAATGAACATGTCATAAAATCTATCTGGGATGAAATTTTCTGAAGAATTTTTTTTTTGAAAACTCACTGGTAACACAATGTCACAAGTGACCACAGTAGTTTGGGTAGGAGAATCAGGTGGTGGTGAACTTGTAAATGAAAACCGTGTAGGTGGTGTACGGCTGTTAATTGATACTGGGGATAGGACACTTGGACTCTGGCTCGGAGTACCTTGAGAGCCTTGAGAACCTTGTGGACTACAACCATCTGTCGTTAGTGGACTCTGCTGAAACAACCATCTAATCTAATCACATACTATCAAGGAACTCGGTTTTCCTTAATTTATGTATTAAAAAATCTAAATTGTTAATTTTGTATGCATGTAGTTAGTATTAAATATGCTAAAAGGAAATAAAAAGAACAAAAAATTTACTATAGTATAATATTGATCTTACGTTGCTATTATAAGGAGATGATAAGTTATACTGGTCGTCCTGATCAAGAGGAGCATGGATAGGCTGAGAAAACTGAAAGTTAGTGAGGTCTGGTAATGAACCAGTATTGTTACCAATGGGTATTTGAACAACGCCTGGTTCTTGTTGAGTGGTAAAAACGCTAGAAAAGTCAATAATAAAAATTTGTTCTATTCCCGAGTTAAAAAACAATGGCTTACTGAATTCCAGGAACTCTAGGTACGTCACAACAAGACCTAGGTCTTTTATCCGGTGATGCTGACAAATACCTTTTCTTATCATACTGCTGGTTATCAATCAAGGCTAAAACAAATTTTATAAATATTAGTGAATTTATTTAAGTAAAAACTAAAAAGCTAAAAACTAAAAAGTCAGTCCTGTGGTGGGAGTCGTCTGTTAACTTAGTTTAATCATTCCCATATTTCTCATTAAAATAGTGCAACAATGACGTAATTTTGTTTTGATTTTTGTTGTGTAATTTTCTACGTTTACTAGTTATTTCTATACGAAAATCGAATGCGTTAATATCTACTTTTAATAAGTCTTGTATACTGAGAATGTCAATAAACAGTATTGGCATTTCCTATCAATACTAACCGCGCAATATGCATTGCCTTTTATCAGGTCATGAAAAAAAAATCAAAAAAAAAGTTTTATAATAACTTAGATTCAGACAAATCTCTCTAAATATTACAATTCAACACTAATGGACTCAGAAACCATACCCATGAACTATATAAAAACATTAGAAACCAATTAAAACATTTAACTAAATTTAAATCCATGACTTTACTAAATAATCTAACAAATGTTTCTTACAAAAATGGTTGTCTTTATATCAAGGGCGTAGCTAGAAATGTCATCAGGGGTAGCAACCAAGAATATTTTTAAATTTATACCCCAATTTGAAATTTTGTTCAACGTTGGTTTATTTGTTAGCTATGGACAGGAGGACAATTGCTCCCCCTTTTTTTGGTTTCTGGAGAGTAACAAGTACACAGATTAATAGATTCTATATTGTATTATTGTATTCCCTGGATAAAAAATTGGACGGTGACGGTACATATGCATTTTTAGATATTTCACAATCTTTCGATGGCTATCTGTATAAGCTTAAAAAAATCCTTCCTTCTCCTTGCTACCTAATAACGATGAATCCATACGTTTTTATAAAAATTGTATAACCACTAATAAGGTACTCATCAAAAATTTGGCCTCCACTTCAGTACTGGAAAATCCCTAAAGGGTTTAAAGTGCAAGTGGTGTAGTGATATATTATAAGATTTAATAATAATAAATGAAAAAGTAATAAATTAGAAAGTGTGATCAATTTAGGTGTATCCTTTTATTTTATTTTATTTTAAATTTTATCATCCTTTTATAAAAAAATTTTATCATCATGCTATATTTGTTACTTTTAGCATATATTCTCTGTATATTATTATTTTATCAAACGATACAGATTGGTATAATACACTTAAAAACTAAAAAGTTTAAAAAAAGAGTAAAAATGAATATTGAACTATACTTACTTCTGCGCTGAGATCCTGGACTATGTAGATGAGCCAACGATTCAGTAGAACTGCTCTGCGACACACTTTGATGTAAAGCTGAATCTGAATGAGTACGCCTCCAGCTGGTATCAGGTGGAGGAGGTGATAAATAAGGTCCGCTAGAGTAAGGTGACTTATCAGCCGATCGTTTTTCTGATCTCATTGGGCCCACTGAACCAACACTACGGCCACGCTCTCTGTAACCAACTGGTCGACCTCGAGCTTGTTGATTTGGATTAACAACTACTTCTTCACAACCGTTAGCCAGTAACTGTAAGTATTGTATTGTATTATTATTACAACATCAAATCATAATAATTGAATAATTGATAGAAGAGAAAATAAGGGACTAAGGAATGAGTGCAATCAATCTCATTTCTAGAGCATTTCAGCTTATTCAGTCACTATTAGGCAGTATTATGTATATTCTATACTCAATGGAGTAACCATAGACAAATAGTATAACTCTGTTCAAACTTCAGATTTTATATTTTCGTAATTTTTTTTTGTTTAAGCAATAATTGCGGTCAGTATTTGTTCAAACAATTTTATATCGAAGGATGTATGAATATGAAGTTAATAAAAATTAAGGGCAGTGAAAATACATTTAACACTCGTTATAATATTTTATTTTGTTTAACACTGAGTTCTATTTTAAATATTAATATTTATTAATTTTTTGTTCTATACATCAAGTAAAACAATAGTATACAGAATTTTTCAATGGGGAGGGGGGGGGGGGAGAGAGCTTGAAAATTAATTACAATTTTATTATTATTTTGTCTAGCCTAATAATTTCAGAATTGGATATTTTGGGAGATCGAAAATTAAAAATGTCAGTACCTACTTACTGTTTAAAATAATTGGGAAAAACAAAAATAAATAAATGAAAATTTATTAAAATGGTTTGGTAACTTTGATTAGACCGTCTTCGCTTGGATTTTATTTGATTAATTTTAGTTTTTTTTTTTAAAAATATCAATAAAAAGTTATTCATTTAGTCAACAAGCTTAAAAATTTATTAGGAACCTTAAGTTTTTATTATAGCTAAAATATTAATGTTACTTATTTTTTATAAGCATTTAAAGTTCAAATTTTTACAAAACCACAGTTAATTTGTAGTAGGACCTACAAAACTTGTTAAATATTAAATTTGTATAGCTAAGGCTTGAACATTTAATAGAAGGTCTTTCATACAAGTAGTTCATACTTTTACCGAAGAATTACTGATAATTTTAGGAAAATTGGTATGCAAATAGCAAATACAATGTTTTTGGAAAAATGAAATCATTTTGGTAAGACGTATATGAATTTACGCCTGGCTTACTAGTTGACACTTGATAAATATTTTTAAAAAAAGTAATAATAATACGGGTAATGGGGGAGCTTCAGCCCGTTAGCCCCCCTGTGTACGCCACTGCAATGGCGGATGGAAAAAGCAACAACCAAAAATACGTTATACACTTTAAAACTTAAATTTATCAATATTGTATT
This sequence comes from Metopolophium dirhodum, assembly GCF_019925205.1. Lineage (NCBI taxonomy): Eukaryota > Metazoa > Arthropoda > Insecta > Hemiptera > Aphididae > Metopolophium > Metopolophium dirhodum. The sequence continues at coordinate 7,768,408 of NC_083566.1, forward strand.
TATTTTAAAGGGACAGTTCATGACAATATATTTTTATTTGATCCGGGCCTTCAAGTTGGTAGCCACATGAACAAAATATGTCACCAAGACTATAATGTTTATTGCAGTGAGTCTATACTTAGAATTAATACGCAATAATTGGAACACAATGATTATATTTATATAGCTAATAGAATACCACCTAATAATGACAATAGGTATTTATTATGAATCATGATTGAAGTTTTAACTACCTATCAACATTTTGATAATTCGTTTTTGATAGATAATTTGGGTTAGATTACTTAGTGGAAATGTAAGTTTGAAATTAATTATTCCATTGAGTATTTTAATGCAAATGCGTATCTCCGTTAACTGATGTACAATAATAAGTTTAATGACACTAGTCAGTATAATCGTACTTTATTATTTATATTTAATAATACTTTTTAGTTTTAAGTAAATTATATCATATAAGTATATTAAATTAATTAAGTTTTATCAATGGTTATTTATCTCATTATCTGTGACAAAGATAAACAGTATTATAATATACAGGCGAGTACGTATTATGTTTGAATTAGGCACGTACTTGAAAATGGTATTCTGTGCGTGTACAGTGTACACTGTACACTGTCGTACTGTACTATGACGAGAAAAAAACAACACTAATACCTACATTCATTATGCCTACCTATTAAGTAAATGTCCAATAATGGTGTAAAAGCGTTGGACTATTATTTTAATAAAACCCATAAAAACAAATTTATAAACAACAAAATTATAATAAATATAATTTTGTCAAAATAAAAGAGCATCTGATTATAAATATTGCACTAAAAAAAAAATGTACCTATATTAAAAATACGCAGTTTATGACATACAATATACCGATTGGCATTATACCAAATATAATTAATCAGTATCCACGTACCGTGTTATGCCACATTTGGAAGCCAGGGGAAACTATTAGCAAGCGCACTCCTCCACATCCTCAGAATGGAAAAGATTATAAGACTTAATATAAGAGGTAAACCCCTCAAATCGGAAAAAGTAGATCTATAATTCTGTATAGTGTAATCTAAATAAAAAAGTATCCACCACAAGTCCTTTTTCGAACCCTCATATTTCCATTTATAAATTGCTAGATTAAAATATTGTAGTATCAGGTATACTACTTCATAATCGTCATTATCACCAATAAATTGAATATGTATTGATGCTGCACGGCGTCTTAACTATAAATACGATACTTACACTAATTAACGTTATATTTTACATATTTTTGATATTTTATTAGATTATACTATTATTTGGCGGAATAAACAATATCATAGGAATCTATTATCACAGTGTTCCTAACACAAATTTTGATGGCTAACACCAACGAAAGGTATTTACATTAGCCGCGAAAACGATTCATAGCCTGATAGCCACTCAAGTGTATCGATCACCCTATTTTGGTGTGCAGTACGAATAAGCAAATGTATAGGTCGTAAGAGATAAAAAATATGAAGCTTTCAATATTATAAAAATTCTTTATGACATTATCCCTCCAAACATACCATATCCTTATACGTTTGGCATAAACAAAAAAAGTGTGTAGTATGCATTTTTTAAAATAAATTCTGTACACTGGTTGCGGGCCTAAATTTGCAATGTTTTAAGTATAAATACTGTATAATTATTGAAGTCTTGACCAAGGAACCTACTATGATTTTAATTTAATTTTAACGTTAAAATCATTATAAACTAAGTATAACATAAATTTAATGTTTGAATAGAAAAATAAATTGCGAAATCCGTAAACATGTTCTCTTATTAATATTTTATAAATTCATTTAAAATAAATCCAATTTAATTTTCACAAATGTTCTTTGTTATTACGCAACCGGTATTATGAGACTTTCAAAGGATTAAATTGTAAAATGTTAAACAATGAAATCAGTAGGCTGCGTACTTGTAATTTGGTTTAAAGACCTTAGGTAAACTGGTATGGTGGTTGGTAAGTTTAAATTATTATGATGTTCAAACGTATTAAAAAAATATAAAAACGAAAATATATTCGTTAATGGCTGGTTGTCAACAATGACGTATTTATCGTGGTCACTTCAAAATTAATTTTATTTCGACGTTTTTTAGAGAGGCGAGAAAAGAAACACAAAAAGATTTATAAGACAAGGTTCATAAAAAAACGTTTTATTTTCTTGGCTTAAAACGGAGACATCACTTGAATTGTGTGAAGTTACCCCCACATTTTCTAAATAACACCAGATTTGTACAGCTTAATTTGTAAGTAATCGTAAGTTGGTTGTCCGCTGTAGTTTAGACAAATTAGGGGAGAGGTTATCTTCACACACGTTATCACTTCTGCCACACACCACAAATAATTTCCGTAGGTATAATGTATAGATTATACAATGTACGATATTTATTATCACATGAGGGACGACATGAGTAGGTTGTGGGTGGTGCGCGAGGAGCTTTGATTCTAACAACGGTGATGTGGTAAATATAGAAACTTGTTATACAAATGTATAATAATAATAATAATAATATAATTTATATCGAAAACGTTTATTCCGATATAATAATAACATAATATAATATAGGTAATCGAACTTTATTAGCTTTACACGCCTATACTATAGCCATATAGGTACATTTTACCGATCGCCAATTTTATTATTATTTAACATTTTTTTGTGGTATTTATTTTAGGGATCACGAATCTGTCGGCGACGCGTAAAATCGCGGCACGGAAGGAGGCTTCGGTGGCGGTGTGGAAGAGGCGGGTTTCGCGTGCGTCGCGTCCCTTGCGATATTGATTGTGGTGTAGGCAAGCAAAGTTGCGTTCTATGCGGACGCGTGATCACAAGTAGGTCATCCACCGCCACTGCCACCGCCGCGATTACCGAACAGACCTGTGTGATGCGTGCGTGCGTGCGCGTGTCGCCACAGCCGCTCGCACAGCCGATGGGCGCGCGCGCGCGCGTCCGACCTAATGCTTTCCGTCTGTCTCCGTGGAAAATGCACCGACGGCGGCACTCCGGAAGTAGGGCACCGCGGGCCACGTGCCAACGCGCGGAAGCGGTGCCGGCTAGAGGAAGGACAAAAAACAAACTATAGTGGGGGAAAAATAAAAACTTGCTCGGCCTGCTTCGTCTATTCGCCGGTTCTTTCGGGATAAAAACGTTCGGTGTGATAAAATGCCGCGTGGCCATTATTTTGCGCGCTCAATATTATAAAATATATTCTATGTACGCATTGCATAACAATAATTATTGTTAATTTATTACGCGTAAACATGAACGACGCGGACGTACGTAACGATATTATAATATTATTGTGTATACGCGACGATTACGTCGTCGTCGTCGTCGTCGTTGTTGTTGTTGTTGTTGCAAAAAGAATAAGCGTACACCCACCCTAGTGTACAAGACGCGCGTGCCCCGAACGGAATTCGCGCTCGTCGTTCACGAATAATAACATTTTCCCCACTGGATTGTTACCTACTTTAATACAAGATATTATTAATTGCGACTTATTATTAATATTATTGATTTAATTTTAACTGTTACGTTATTGTTATTATTTGTGAAATACAGTACATTTTATTATTATTATTATTGACTATTGTGTGCGCACCACGATCGATAACGTAGTCGGTTTATTTCACAGAATCATATTTTTTGTTAACACATATAGTACCGTTGTTGCATCGTTGCGCGTCAAACTTTAGTCTCTAGTCGTGCCTGCAATACGACACTAACAATATCGAAATTCGTTTATTTAAGTTTTTTGGATGTTGAACAATAAAATAATATACTTATAAAAATACAGATTTGTGACCATAAGGTTACACAAATTAATATTTATTTTTATTGAGTTTTAGAATTTGTACGAAATAAATAATTAAATAATAGCATAAATTAATTTTTAACTAAAATTCATTAAATGAATTAGGTACAACATAATAATGAATTGGCGTATTTTGGTGCAATAGTTATTATTTTATTAATTTATAAAGATCCCACCATCATGACACAATAAAAATATATAATTTTCACTTCGAAAACGACAAGTTTTCAATACATTGATTCTTCGTTTTTTTTTTTTAAATTAGAATCTGAACCTCTGTAGATAAATAACTGTAAATAATCATGGATTTACATATTGTTCATATTTCTTAAATTCACTAGTTTAGTGTATACAATGTGACATCGCAATAATTCATATTTTTTAGAAGATTTACTGTTGACTGAATTCAATTTAAATACTCTGTTGATATTTTAATTTATAATTTAAAAAAAATTCCTATTGTATAATTTCATAAATATTAAAAACTTGTTTGATAATGTAATTTTTGAACAATTAGGTACTTGAATTTGTTGATATAATTCTTGTATATTTATATTTGCTGAACGTAATATGAATGCTTAAGAATTTGATTACATTACGATGACTGCATAATGTATAAAATAAATACAACTTTTTCGTTTCGAGTACCTAATAAAACAGTTGCTTGTTTATTATTTCAATTTACTTTTATAGTTTTATCATCGAGTACGTGGCAAAGCGATGATAGTAACTATATGGTATGTAGCATGGCACTATATTTTATCTAAACATACCTATTCAAATATTTTAAAAGAAATTAAAACGCTGACATAAAGATCCAAATCGCTTATAAATACATTGGTGGTCAAAAAATATTATGTATAACATATAGTGTTATACAGTAGGTTATCGATTAGTATGCTGCAGAGTGAACTGCCGATGTCCGCCGGATGGGACGTTTATATACACAGTTACTGCAGCAAATTGCAAAATGTAATAAAAATGCTTGAAGCGGCCAACGGACACACATGTTCGCAACAAGTATAATACACGTCAGTTAATAATAATTGATGAATAACGTTTAAACATGATCAATTGCATTTTATAGTAATTTGTATAATTAATTTACTAGGGGTTTGGGCAATATAATTATTAATTATACTTGTTTGATAACACAAAAATATAAACTAAAATACAACATTATACATATACAAACTAGTACTCGTGCCAATAAAATAATAAGTTAAAATATTAAAACGTAGACAAACAACACGTAAATAGTAAAAATATGGTAGTTTTGTGTTTAAAATAAATAAAATACATTGCGAAACAAAATTACACGAATTTTATATGACTGCAGAATTATAAAAAAACCAAAACAGTAATAATTGAATGCGATGAATATAATATATAGGTATATTAAAATTTAATTACAGACAAGAAATATAGAATGCTAAATCGGTCGTATATTTATTAAAATAAATAAATGTAATACATGAAAAAAGTATAACAGGTGCGACAGAAAAGTTTTTAGAGCCCAGGTCATATAGTTGCAATGCAAAGTTGTCAATGGATAATGGCACGAGAGCCCAAGTAAAAACATGAATGTAGGCCATGACGCAGGCTCAACAAAGTGATCCCGGCCGGTCCAGAAACGCGAAATATTGAATAGGCCTCCGTGAACCCACTGCATGAATGGAATTGGAACATTTTATCAACGAAACTATTTCACGATGCATCAATGGGCAAAATTGGATACAACAGTTCAGAGCTAATTTGTTTATTGGTTATTACCTACTTATTATTGTTGGACGAGTGGAAAAATGTATATTATACTTGATTTTAAATTTTGATTTAATATAGTTTTAGTTTCATACAATAATAATTATGGTAGGTACCTAGGTATTGTTTTAAATAGCCGTATAAACTATACATAGAATATTGTATTTAATTTTAAAAACTACAAATAAATAGTTAGATTTAAGTCAAACATTACATAATGTATAATACGTTTAATATATAGTATAATATCACTAATATGACTGGTGATTAACTTCACAAATACTAATAAATTAAAATATAAGCAATAAGAAAAATAGATATATAAAAATTATAAGTTGCAACTATTTACTATCATCACGTTGTGTAGCTGAAAAATATAATGGTCTCAATATATTATATAATATACATATTATTATACTCATACCCAAAGCAAGCCTTTTCAAGTTATGCATTTCGGTATCGCAGGGATGAGGTTGGTGACTGGTCGTAATGCGTTTATGGCATGTAATAAATCACCATCAGGTGTTCCCAAAAATATCAACTGGAGGGAAGGACAAAATATATATAATATGTACTATAAATATTAAATACAGATTGTGCAAGTACTAAGTAGTTTTGTATAATCGTACAAACGACATTAATATTAAATTATTAAGTAGGTGTACAAGCATACTAATCAGTAACGATTTAAAATATTGATATATTGAAATATACAAGTTTAGGTAACTCTCATACAGCTAAAAATAAAGGGTCAAGGGTGTTAGCAGAGCAGTCCCAAAGTTTTTCGGGGTTACGAGGGCCCCTCAATCAATCATAATACACTGTGCTAAAAAAAATTGTTACTTAGATTTGCAAAATGTTTACAAATATGACCAAACAAGGTCATTCAAATTTATTATATTGGTGTAATAATGTAACTAGTATTTAGTCTTCAGTATTAAAAAAGCGGATAAGTGGATGTCACTCTGCTGTACAGTAGGTTACAAGTGAGTCAATGTATAATGGACTGTATTAAACTTGAATTCAATGATATAATATCATTGTAAAAGAAAAACGATTCTGAGCGGAGACGGTTTATCAGTATGGATTTTTTAAATTTTTATTATTTATTATAGCCTTTAAGTTAAATTACTATTATAATATTATAATTTTTTATTCGTTGCTACGCTGATAAACAAAGCGTTAGAAATTAAAATCCTATTTTAAGCGGTTTTTCGTAATTTGTCAGTAGTTTTTCCCGTGGCATTAAATAACTATATATTGAAATCGATAAGGTACTATATGTTGAAATCGAAGCACTCCTTCTGGTAGAGATTTTGTACAGAATATAAAAAAAAAAAATAAGCTCCATTGTAAAACCACTAGCTTCTTTGCTCCGCTCAGAATCTAATAATAATAATCTAACAACAATATTAGATGTGTTACACTAAACAATGAATAAGTAATTTTAATAACAAAAATATTGAACATTCAATGACCCCATAGCCCATAGGTAATAAACGAATAATTATGTACAATTGAATAAATAGCCTATAAAATAGTCTAACTGCTACGTCGCGGTTGCATCGATACTTTCAATACCAAATTTCTACAAAGAATTTTTGAAAATGTTTTAATTATTAATCGCATTGTGGGACCGCAACAATAATGAATGAAAATTATTACATTCAATAATTGAGTATTTACTGAAAACGTAGCTTGCTTATTTAGTTATGTATATAATTTCACTACTACAACTACAATGACGAAATAAAATCGTATTGCTGATATTTCACAAAGAAAAAGATTTTATAAATTATAACACAGTTATATACAGTCTCTTATACAGTGGCACCCAAAGCTTTTTCTATTGTGGGACATTATTATTAGTTAAGTCACGGCACACTTTGAAATATTGCCAACAAAATAAGCACTTTAGGAATCACATACGTAGTACACCCTCCCTTTGAGAAATACTGCTCTAATAAGTTAAGTCGAGTAATCCTAGTCGTAATATACCTAATTATTGATCTGACTAATTTAAGATTGTTTTTAAAATCCTGAATAGTTTAAGGAATAATTTGTTAAAGGGGACGATTTTTAACTACCGTCAGAGGTAAGGGGAATAAGTCCCCCACTTTAACCCATGTGTTGCCCTCTTCCCCTAACACAATAGGCGGCTCTGGATGTTAGCTGTTAGGAATTTAGGATGGGTAGATGAACTTATTTTAGTGTTTGATAGTATAATATATACAAAATAGGATCAATGTGGAGTGTTGTTTTAAATAATATAGACTGGGCGCTACTGTTGTTATGTATATAGGTAATCAAATAGGAAAATATTATTAATCCAACAAAGTACAATTGATAATATGTGTATTATGTATATACATTTATAATGAGATAAACCACATTGTATTTGTATTATAAATACCACAAAAGTATGATAAGTTTTCTTCAACTGTCTAAACTCTAAACACTACAACTGGCTTAACTTTAAATATTTATGATTATGAGACATGAGTATACCTACTTATCGAGTATAAAACTCAATAAAAGTGATATTAAATATTGTCATTATAATAGTTTTAAGTTCCAATGTAAAATGTATCATTAGAAAACATGATGATAAACCATTATTTATCTGTGGATAGACATATTATAATTGGTGAATTGTGATTATTTAGATTATAAATAATTATAATTTATAGTATAGTACGAAATCTGTTCAATAAGTTCCGGGACCAAAACTGATATATTTAAAAAATAATAATAAATAATAGGTAATCAGTCTAGATAAGATATCACTTAGAAAAATAGGCGTACTACCCAAGTTTTACTGACTATTTGATATAAAAAGCAAAACTGTTATATCTCATCAGTTATCACAGTTAGTTTCATATTGTACGTGATTGAAAGTGTTTTTCGTTGGACATACCCAAAATATAATGAACAACAAGTAGGTACCGTGTACCTATATCGTATTTTATTATACAAGAAACTTAATACCAACGAAACGGAAACTTATGGAATGCTTTCGAGTATGAGACCTTAATATTGAGTAGTTTTAAGATTGCCTTTTCGTTTCACAACTATAAATGAATGATAACTAAAGATGTCCCGCGTTTTTTTTAACCTATGAACATCAAAATGTCATCACGATTAAGTAAAATAATATTTGTTCATGTTATATTATACTTATATTACATATTTATATAATATATAAAAATATTAACTTTGTTTCTTAATTGAGTAATAAGTGTAATAACAGCATCTTTATATATGGTTTGATGACAATATGTTATATTAATATATTATGAATTTATGACATTATGTTATTAAACAATCAGTTTATTAAATAATCAATTAGTTTTACACAAAATGTTAAACCTTAATTTACTACATTAGCTAAAAATTCCTATCTACTCTCAAATCACTATACTAAACTAAAATGTTAAAATATTTTTATTTTTTTTTATATTTAATACGAAACAAAGAACAAATACCTATCAATAGAATAATAAGTTAGTGATTTTTTATATATATATAATATTTTTAGTATAGGTACTTACTACAGTTACTTACATTAGGAGTTGGGACTATTTTCATTTTAGTATCCATATTTTCTAGCCTTTTCTACAGTTAATAACTTAATTATCACTGCTAAGGCTAACTCTTATTAAGTTATAGGTATTATGAAATAAAAGAAAATGTTTTTATTATTTTATTGATGAATTGCATATTTTATGTAGTAATTCTAGATTCTAGATCTATTAAACATATATTTTATATGAATAATAATGTTAGGTTAATAAATAATAATAATTGAAAAAAACTAGCCACGGGCCACCAGGTCGGCAGCATAAGTAGTGCACTTCCAGATAAGTATAATAATTAATAACTAATAAAGTTAAGTAAGTGTTCAATGATTATTTTAATAAATAATAAACAACACATTTATCTACGAAATAAATTAGTAAAATAGTGGGAAATACTTCCTCTATTGGCGGGCCACTCGAGAAAAGGTATTATTGAAATATTGTGTTTTTTAAATATTTAAAAAACTGTGTTTGCATTTAGTACACTATGGAGTGTCTCTTAAAGAAATAATTTAAGGAGATTTTTTCATTAAATATTAGAAAGAAGTCAATAATTTCATTGAATATATCAATCATCCTAAAATATAAACACGTTGTTCCATAATACAAGGTAAGAAAGGTGAGAAAGCTTTTCTTATTAAAAGGTTGTGAAAGGAATTATTGTTAAAACTAGATAGTTAGATTATTAAAATTTTAATGTTAGTCAATACCTTTATTCAGATATTTTTATCTAAAAGTGTTATCTAACTAATGAAATATGCGACGTAAAAATATAAACCATAAGAAATATGTTTCTAGGAAATCTTCAAAATATCACCCCCCCCCCCCCCACCAAAAAAAAAAAAACAATGGATCCTTTTTGAAATTATAATGATTTGACAAATATAAAATAAACAGCCCCAAATTTGTAGATCTTAGCACATAATTAAAATGTTATTAAATTTGGGATTATAAAAAAATATTTTCAAAACGAACATACTAGTTATCAAGGACGAAGAATAATAATTAGAACTATTTTATTTGCGTATTGTGTATAGAGGTAGATTTTAAAAAAAGAAAAAATATAGAAGAATAGTTAATACCTTATATAATATACTGTACCCCACACGGCCATACATCTAATATATATGTCTAATATATATATACCCAAATGGTGCTCTATAATTACATGCAGCCCAGTGAGATCCTATCGACATTAATAATGGTATGTACAATCTAGGTTTTTTTGTGGGAATATTTTATAAAATAAGATCAACGCATGTCTTATAATAAACCCGTTAATGTAAACATTTGAACTAATATACGTAGTCATAACTATCTATATACAATACCTATCCAACATCTATGATGTATGAAAGTTACAAACAAAATAATTTAAGCTTGAAAATTATCACAAAAATAATAGCCATTTTTTTTATCCATCGAATATTTAAAATCAGTAACGACTATGAAAGTTTAAAAAAATGTAATATAATTTTAAATTAGTAGGTACATAAGACTGAAAATATTTTCTTTATGAGCTACTAACAATTTTTATATACCTATATTTTATTAATTGATAAATGTCTTGTACTTATTACAACTATTAATTAGGTATAACATATTAGACAAATATTAGGTTATATTTGGTTTACTGACATTATGTTAATATTAATTTAGGATTTATGAGTATCTGGTAAGTTTAATGATATTTGATTTCGTATAATTTCAAAATATTGGGTGCTTTTATCATTTATTGAGTTTTTTTTATTACTATTTTGGTTATTATAATGATGACGGGCGCAAGGTCTGTTTTATACGTATTCGTAATTAATTCGATTTAAAACTAGAACCTTAAAGGCTTTAATAATACTAGTTATATAAAAGTAATTTTGTTTTTTTTAATGCATTTTCAAACACTAAGTGTATGATGCCAATATTATAGGCATAACATAATATTATGATAAATGACCTTCACGTTAGAGGAAAAATTGAATAGCATGTAAAAATAATAATATAATGTGTTTAAAATCTGAATAATACTATAAAGATAGAATTTATTAGTTACGAATTACGGTTATACACATTTTTATTTAGGTAAGAGAAAAATGTTAAAGTTAGAATAATTATACTTTATTGAAATATATATAGGTATAATGGCACATTGTATTGTTGTATACCATTTACCAATCATATTGATAGTGAACTAGGTACATTATTGCTGAATTTATACATTTATCCAGTAAGAAAACAATGAAAAAATAACAGATATATTTTAAGTAAATTATATTGTTTAATAATGGCGGGTTACAACCAATGCAACCGGTTCATAGAGAACATCTTCTGATCACGGCGAATATAATATACAGATAAACAGTCTTATTAATGTAATGTGTAATAGTACCTAGCTGTGGGAACAACTATGATTTTCGTTTTTCACCTTGGATTAGGGCCTTGAAAATTAATGATATCCGGTTATTCAGGACTCGGTATAAGATAATCATACACCGAATACACCGTTGTATAGTGAATAGATGAAGTTTAGTACTTCAAAAGTATCTTTAACGTAATAAGATATATTTTAATATGTTATAACTTATAAGTCTACAATTATAGAATTCTTTATAAACATATTTCTCGAACACATCAAGTTTGCTTTTAACTTAAACAAAAAGAAAGTTTACCATTTTTCATACATACTATTTTGACTCTTTTTGAGCTATTTATAGCCATGCCAAATTTTTAAAATGTTTAATTTTTTTTGACACTTGCACCGAAATTTTAGACGACGGTCGATGCTTTGAAGCGATCTTATTCCATACAGCGGTTGGTAAAGTGGGTATCCTCATAGTGCTGGGCGGTAAAATAGAAATCCCCAAAAGTGCTAGGCGTATCTTTTGGTTACATCTAATATTTATATTATAATACCTCCTTAAAGATAACGCGTAAACATTTTTTTTTTTTAAATTGTTTCGAATAGTGTTGTTGCATAGATCTATGTATAATTCCGTGATCGATGAACGCAGAGGCGGGACAAAAAATAGTATGTGTGGCTCGTGCAGGCAGGCAATTTCAGTCTTGGGCGAAATGCGGCCTTCGCTAGCGGCTCGTGCCACACACGTCACCCGCGACTGAAATAACTCACTTCCCGCACTTGCCATACAATATACTATTTCAGTTAGATAGTAAAGTGAATCTAGTTGGTAATTTTTTTTTTTTTTTTGGGGGGGGGGGGATAAAAATAAAAAACTCCGAGTAATTTTCAAAAACGTAGTAAAAACTAAAAAAATTAAGTAAAAAAGGTGGGTAAGTGGATGACACTGCTGTACCGAAAATTACAAGTAGGGCACTGTATAATGGATAGTATTAAATTTGAATTCACTGATATAATATCATTGTATACGAAAAATGATTCTGAACGGAGACGGTTTGTCAGTGTGGATGTTTTATATTATATTTATAATGTTATTACTTATTAGTTATTATTAATACGGTAGCCGGTAAGTTGAATTAATGTTATAAAATTACAACATAATAAAATCGTTATTCTTGGTTAGTTAAAATGTAATTTCTTCCAAATTTGAACATACAAATTAACTATAAAAAATAAATCGTGATTTATATTTTTGAGACTTCGGTTACAGAATAACTTACTTACGTGAAACTTTTTTGTAAGTTTTCAATCCTTAGCTATACAGTTTGAACATTTTATAGATTTTTAACTACAAAACCTCAAATTTTTAAATCTTAAATTTGATAAATGTCAAAAATCGAACTTTAAATGCTTATGAAATAAAATTGTGCCTATGTAATTTTTAAAATATTTTTCAACTACCTACTATTGTAACAATATATCAGGAGCCTTGTATTCATTTTTCACAAAATTTTATCGATATTTATAGGAAGAAAAACTTAAAAAATTAAAAATTTTATCAAGTACCTATAGAAAATCTGTTATTTTAAATTTTGAAAAATGGTAATGGTGGACCTATCACCCACTTCCGTTTTTTTTTTTTAGAAATACTTATTAGGGTGATAAAAAAGTTGTATGGAGCTTTTCCATAGTAAATTATTTCCGAATTGAACACGGATAATACATTGAATATTTAATTTTTAACAACAATTTCAAGTCAAGCATTGCATAAAATACTTTTTTCCAACTAGATTTCGCATTAACATATAAAATAATTAATTTTAATACACGATGTGACTATCTATTATGATAAGGTGTATAGTTGATGTATTAGGAGTGGGTTCAATGATAATGGTAACACGAAATATTTCTAAAGCATGACGCTGAATTTCATTTAGGATTTGGTTACTGCATAAAAAGGCTTAAATAAAAAGCTTAATAAATAATAATTATTTATAAAGCCTAATATCACACCTAATTTTTAAAAATTGAAATTTTTTTAAAAGACTGACTAATTTAATTTGTTCTATTTGAAAAATTAACTTACTATTGAAAGTGAGTTAAAGTTTCGGTTTATGCATAATATGTTGTATTCATCGTATTTTTTAACAATCAATCTATACAATTCTACAATGCTCCACGTGATTTCGTACCAATGTATTTTTTGAAAACTCAGGTGTGGTGTCTTAAGTAAAATAGATAAACATTATTTTCACCAAATGATTAACTAAAATGTCTAGTGTGTAGCACAATTTTGGTGAATAACCTACGTAACAAATAGGTACAACATGCATATAAATCGAAACTTTAACTCAATCTCATTGAATCAATTTTTAAGGCAATTAAAAACTTCACAAGTAAAAGTTACTTAGAAAATAAAAGTAATTCTAATTTGAACTCAAAAAAGAGAAGAACATTTCAAAACAATTTGTTAAGTTGAGTGGCGCAGAAAATTTTTTTGTAACATTTTATTGCATTAAAAAAAAAACCACAAATGCAATTCAGTGTCATTATGCGTTCGAAATATTTCGAATCGTCGAAGTTCGTAGAACAACACTGTATTTTATATATTAATATAATATAGCTAGACGTACTACCTGTATACAGTAATAAATTATTTTAATTATATATAATAATGATTCTATTAAAATGCTAACCTAAGATCTTTTCAAATCGTTTTTCAGATTTTCTAAAGTAAATGTATTATTTATTACACAACACGTGTTTACCTTTCTTTATACACAACGCACAATATTTGGGCAATTTATTTTTATTCTGTTTCTTCTCAGTTTTTAGTTAAATAAATGAATTCTATTTCATAAATTACATTGATTTCGGGAAACGTATGTTGGGCGCAGCATCTTTAGCGTCACTAAGAATGTACAAAACTACAAACCACAATAAGTCATTTAATTTTTTAAGGTTATGATCAATCTATCAACTTTTTTTAAAATAAAATATTAAATAATATATTATCTCTAACATAATTTTAGTGCGATTACATATATAATTACATGAAAAATTAATAACATCATGGATAAACGGCGAAATTACACACTTCTTCAAAAATAAATTCATAGGTTAATATGCTGTGGTTATTGCGTTTCCAAAATTCAATTTTGAATTTTCAAATTAGTAGCCTAAATTCAAATTCATCCAGGAAAGCACAGTACCTAATTGTTAATGTTTTTTAGAACATTTTATGAAAACAAAATTAATAATTGGATAGAAATGTGTTGTTTATTTGATTAAAAACAATAATTCGAAATTGATGAAAAAAATAGTTATTCGTATATCAAGTAATATAATATATGACGTCATTGTCCCACCAATAGTGTCGAGGTTGCAAAATATATTTACGTACCTATAGGTACTAGTTAAAACAGATCAATTGTAACACTATTATGTCTATTTATTCAAGTGCAATAATGTGTATAAAATGCATTAGTTATGGATTTTTGTGAATAAGGATACAAGTAATTTTTTTTCTTTTTGAAAACAAAGTTTATATGGTCATATTTTAATATCCGTATAATAACTTATCTATTGTATTCATGACATAAGCCATACACTTAAAAACTAGTTTAAACAAACACTACCAAATTAATTTGATCAAAAATGTGTAAGTAATAACACATAACGCTAAAAAAAACAAAACGGAATTCAAATTTTATCAACTGTGATGAAATCGTTTGATCTTTGACCGTATTCAGAAAGAATCGGCCAAATACATAAACATACTAAACATATAATAGGTACCTACATAAAATATTTTTATAAGCATTATTTAATATTTTACATTCATACAGCTCCAATAATTGAATAGAACGCCTGCTAATATACCTTTGTATACAAAGGTGGAAGTTGTAAATACGAATGTCTGAATTAGTGTGTGTAGGTACCTACCTGAAATTGTATTAGTTTTATTAAAATGTTTGGTAAAAATAATTATTTTCTAATAAATAGACGTATGAAGAATTTATAATATAACGATAAGGCCTATTTTAATATACTTTTTATTTTAGTTATATACTTATATCAAATAAGGATTATGCCCGCTCTGTATAATATACAAATTTAACACGTTTATGTGTACCTATTAGTTTATTATCATCGATCAGCTTGATACAAAACGTCATTCAGTAATCTTGTTGAATAACATATACGCACATTACAAAAAAATTACCTGCTAAATACTCGCAGCAGCAATAACTAAAAAACAAATGTTTTTATTAGCTCATTAACTAGCGTTTTGCCATCGATAATAATAACAATGTTTTTATTATCATGTTCTGTAAAAGGAACTAAAGAAATCGTATAAAATAATTCCTCTATAGCACGTACATATAGTAATGTATTGGCCTTGAGAATACACGAAAATCGTTTAGAAATAACTGAACTCGTTCCATCCGTCATAAAATTGTATTGTATTAGAAGTTAGAACGCTCCTCTTATATTTAACTACTGCATACTGCACACCTATATTATAATACACAAATAAACTTACTTACTTAAATATAGTTAAAAATTGACACTTCTTTTAAAACAAGATAAAATCAGTGAATATAATCTCTATATATAATTATACTATAATAGGTATACTACTACCTATATATGCAAGATTATTAACTGAAGTCGGGATTTAACTACACCGTGTCGTAGAAGTGTTCTGTAGGTGAAAAAATGTCGGTAACACGTTACTCATATAAAAAAAAACAAGTTGAGAACATTCAACTTCCTTTACACGAAACGGTATAATAGAAACCTATAGTTTAATGAGAAGCTAAACAAATCATAAAACGAAAAGTTTGTTTTTTTGTTTGTATTTTAAAAATAAATAACTTACATTTGATATTTTCACAAAATATAGATAGCTATAGCTATAATTTTCAAAATATTTTAGCCATTTGTGCATAATTTAACTCGTCTGAACTTGTCGGCTTATTTCGATTTATATATGATCAAATTGTTGATAGGTATAGTGCGTTAAAAAACTTAAAAAGCTTGAAAATGTAATACAACTTCCTCATAAGTTGTTCTTACAATAATTTAAAAATATCAAAAATACGGTCATAGTTATTTTATAAGTGTTAAAAGTTCGAATGTTTACGAAGTTTGTCAAAATCACAAAAATAATATGTAAACTACTAAGTTTTTTACTCGAAATTAAAAAAAAATATCGACATAAAGCCACGTACTGTTTTTATGAGCATCGGGTACCTATATCAATACTAATATAGTTATATCATTAAACGATATTACGACAATATAATACGATAATAACGATTTATCCTCAACAATTTTTTCTTTATTTTGTTGCAATTCAAAAAATATTGATTGTAGATACTTGAAATTAGTTTTTTGTATGCAATACTTAGTCATTGAATTTAAATGTAATACATCTGTTACACTGACCTGCTGAATTACGAGATACATTTAAAATCTACTATACAGTAGAGCAGCATCCCCGGTTTTTTTTTATAGGTGTATTGATTTCATAAACAAACATGCGGTATACAATGTATATATAATTTGTATCAACCAATCAAATATACAAATTATAATTATAATTAATTATTAGTTTTTGAAAAGTTTATATTAACCTATGTTATAGCCACATAGGCGTAAATCAATCAAAAATACTAGGGGGAGCTTAAACACCTAAGAAACTTTAGAGGAAGCAAAGTTGTGATGGAAGCACCGTAAACAAGGTTTCAAACAACAAACATTCTTTTTAAAAAACGACCAGAATGATCTTTTCTTGGAACCAGGAGAAATAATACAACATTTTAAAAATACTATGTGTTACCATTGATTTTATAATATATACTATATAGTATGTTGTAAAATCAATGGTGTTACCTAATAAATGTGATCGAGACGAATATAGGCACCATGATTATATATGACGAACCTATTTTTCAAATGGCCGAATCAGACTTGGAAGAAATTGAAGATATCATCAAAAATCTAAAAAATCACAAAGCCACAGGGGAAGATAACCTAAATTCGGAATTATCAAAGTGGCGGGAAAATATATAGTGAAAAAATGTAATCCTTGATAAGTGAAATATGGTTTAATCCCTACGATTGAAAGACGGGAATAATCTGTCCTATCTTTAAGAAGGGAGACATCGGAATAGTGTCAAACTATCGTGGAATAAATATGTTGAACTTAGTTTACTAAGTACTGTCAATGGCTTTACTCAGAAAACTAAAAGCATACGCAGTGAAACATTAGCGGAATACTAAACTAGATTTAGAAGAGTAAAGTCTACGACCGATCATATTTTTTACACTAAGACAGCTAATGGAAAAAATGTATGAGTACAAGAAATATCTGAATATCCTGTTTGTAGTCTATAAGCAAGCCTACGATAGTATTGACCGAGATCAACTTTGGACTGCACCAAAGTATTTCACAAGTTTCGAAAGCAAAATTCTGAGAAAAATCTACAGGCCCGTGTATAAAGTGGATTTCGAAAGAAGAAAGAAAGACGAGCTACAAAGACTATAAAAATCTAAGTATATGCCAATTCATTTGTAGTAAGAGAATAGAATGGGCGGGTCATGGGCAATAGGTTGCCTCATAAGGAAAGTTATGGTGGAGAATCCAACTGGAAAGAGACCCCTGGATAGACCGCACTAGAGATGGAAGTTATGGTGAAGAGAGACCTGTCCAAAATAAACAACACTTTCAGTATCGACATGACAACAGACAGGGATCAGTGGAGAAGGATAGAAGAAGCGGCAAAGGACCTTAATGGTAGAGATGATAGAGCTGAGCCTTAAATATGATATCAAGTACCCGGCCATCGAGTAATTGCCGGGCACCCGGAACATAATGACTTAATGGTCCGTATTAATAGGCCAGAAGAAGAAAAAGAAAGCCGTGATGGGCCTTGCACCCTTGCCTCTCACAATTCTCATCATATATTGCTACACCCCTCCTTATATTCGTTAGGTACATTTGAAATCTCTATTCATGAAATAAAATTAATTGAAGATTTAAATCAATATTGTATAAAGGACTATGAATTCATTCTTTTTAGCTTATTGTAAAACACAACTTTGATTTGGGTACAAATAAACTCAATTTAGAATCTTTTTTTGCATTTTATAAATTTTTTACTAATTTTTCAGGATATCAGCTTTTTAGTGATTTTTTTTTGAGATTTTAAATGCATTTTTTAAGGTTTTTATTTCATTGAATTCACATCCATAATTATTACAATTCTGAATTCATGCAAATTTTTTAAAGTTATATAATAATATGTACAGTGAAACTTCCATATTATAAAATCTCATGGTCTCATCCTCATGAGCAATAAAAAATATTTTCATTATGTAGAATTTTGTGAAATAGAATTAAATACATTTGATTCTAATTTGGTTAAAAATATTTAGTTAAGCAAAAGATTTTGTTAGTTGAAAGGTTGTTATATAGAAGTTTCACTGCAATTATATTAGAAATATGTAATTACAGTGGACACCTATTTTTCAACATACCTATTTATTTTAAATAGTTTCATTTTTAAGAACTAACTACC
The DNA here is from genome assembly GCF_019925205.1 of Metopolophium dirhodum. Taxonomy (NCBI): domain Eukaryota; kingdom Metazoa; phylum Arthropoda; class Insecta; order Hemiptera; family Aphididae; genus Metopolophium; species Metopolophium dirhodum. The sequence goes on from NC_083566.1 coordinate 7,787,529, forward strand.
TATATCTCTTTCTATGTGGATAATTGATAAGTTGTATAGTCTATCTTGACCCATGATAGTGGTACGTATCCATTATTTTTAATTATTATTTAAGATAACCACAATATTTGAGGTGCTGGCATTTAAATTCAGGGTGCTAGGTACCCTTAGCATCCCTGTGATATGCACAAATGCATAACCACATAGGTACTAAGTATAATTTATTCAAATAAATAGCATTTAAAAACAACAATGCTTAGTAAAATTCAGTCAAAAATACTCAAAATAAAAACTATATTAGACAAATCACTTAAACATTAGCTTATAGCATGGAACTTCATGTATATAAACTTTGATGTTAAATAATTTTAAATTGGACATTGGTTTTTGCAATAACAAATTAAATAAATTAATATGCAATCTAAATTATTATAAACATATTTCAGATTCAGATGATTGTTATTTATTAGTATGATGATGGAAATACATTAGCGTCATCAATATACAAACAAAACATAAATTTATAATTTAAAGATAGTAGGTATGATGTATTATATTTTGTAAGAATATAATAAGCTATACTGATTTGGTAATTTATAAAATTAGTTTTTAAGTCAGCATTTGTTATTAGTTAATTTTTATTTTATTTTAAGTTAAAACATTAACATTCTAATAACTGTATAATAGTTTCAAATGATAATATGTGGCTAGTTGAATAATCATAATAACTATCTATAAAAAAAACTAATATAGATACTACGTAACTTATTTACCAATAAAAGCAAAAATAATAGTGAATTAAAATAAAATATAAAAAAATATAAGTCTTAGTTTAATTTGTAACACTTATAGATTTTAAACCAATGATAATAGTTATCGCATTCGGGTATAAGTTTCTCGACTCACCTAAAATTATGGATAACTTTTATTAGTAGATTTCTTAATTCTAACGTTTTATTGAGTCGTAGACTAATATTCAAGACTAGCTAAATAAATATGCTGATACATAATAACAATTATTAGAAATGAGTTCCTGACCCATAGAACTATTTAAAACTATTTTTTATGATTGCACCAAATTTATTAAATCAACATTATTAATTATGTACAAATTAAATAAATTAGCAATAATTTTAATTTTGTAAGAATTGGTTTTGCTATAAATTTCAGTTTGTTGTTGTATCTAATTGAAAAAATAATTGACTTAAGTCATGGAATGTGTATTAGGTTTTTCAATTATTATATTTATGTGAAACAATTTTTGATGCCTTCTTTGTGGTAAATATAAACAATTTTGAATTTGTATATTTTAGTAACATTGCTAAACTTACAGTTTGCAATTGTTATTAATACATGACATATTAATATATAATCCATATTATATATTCATTAATCATAACTCTATTCAATGTTTCAATTCTTTGGTCATTAATTATTTTTAACTTAGTAAAAGTTCCTAAAATACAATTTTAAAAGATTTTTTTAAGCGGACATGATACTCATGTGTTGTCTCAAATGTAGCTCCGTTAGTTTAAAAATTAGAGAGAATTGACCTCTTATAAAATCTAAAAGTAAGATTATTATCTAGGCAACTTTATGGGTTTTTTATTATACATTAATTTTAAAGCGAGTTATGAGTATTTTTAAAATTGTAAATTGTTTGTACATCTTAAAATAATCATAAATCGCTTTAAAATTAAAGTAAATAAAAAGTCTACAAGGTTGCCTAGACAATCTTACCTTTAAATTTTATAAGAGGTCAATTCAGTCTAATTTTTAAATAATGGATTTACACGTGTTTTGCTGAGCGTAAAATTTGGTATGTTACACACTTGTAAGACGGAGACAACACATGCAGGTATCACGTCCTCTTATACATAATCCAACTTTAAAATCTAAAATTTAAGAATAATTTTTTTTTAAATTGTATTGCTCTAAATTGTATAATAAGGATATGCAGATTTTACACTGAGGTAATCAAAGGGAGTTGATTAGTTGAGTAAATAATAATCATAATATGTCTATATCTTGTCTAGCTTTTTAAATGTAACATAAAAGCACTTACATTTATATTTAAAAGGAATTAAAAAAAATTTTGATTAAAATATTAAACTGCTATGTTAAGTTGCTGGCAGGTAAGTTAATGTATAAAACACATTCCTAACTATGTAATTATTTTATTCAAACAGCAGTTATTTATTTTTATTTTACATTTGTAGACTGTTTTAATGTTTACCTTGACAGTCAATATACTGGCAACTTTACTGTATAACACTCATTTGACATGCACAATTTCATGACATAGCAGGTAAGTAACTACTTCGGTTTTTAAATATATCAACAGAGACATATACTTTTATTAGATAAATATAAAACCCTATAAAATATTTCAATTAATTTATACTTCATTTGAAATTATAATTAAAAAAATAATGCAATTCCCAAAAATTACTGTATATTTATATACATAATTTGTTATATTATTTTATATTCTGCATGTTTAATTGTATAACATAATAAATTATCACCTAGGAATATGTTGGATTGTCAGAGTGGAACTAGTTAACTAAAAACAATTGGTAACAGTAGCGCCAAAGTTTTTAAAATGTAGTTGGGCCATTTCAAAACTTCACGGCCTCCAATATCTGAATTATTTTATTTAGAGGTAACTACCCTAATATACATTTACTCATAATCATGGCTTAAATATATTCATGTTCATAACAAAGTTATGACGTAAATGAAATGTTAGACGTTAGCATGGACTTCGGCGCCACTAATTAGTATGGTCCAAAACATAAGTTATGAATGATCTGCTATGATTCAAATACATTCACCTATTTTGTAATTAATTTACAAATCTAGAGTTCTTTGTGAGAAAGTTGAAATAATAAGTGACAAATATTTACTACAACTCCTCAACCAGTATAGAACAGGTAGTGTTCAAGGCTCAAGCTATATAAATAAAAAAATAATGTAAATCAACTAATATTTTTAATGGTACATGTACACATTTTTTTAAACTTTTAACTAACTTTCTACTTAAAATGTTACTTTACAGTTTTAACATTAATTTAAATATGATTTATAGGACGATATATATTTTTTAATTTTGATAGGTATGCAATTAAATGTACAGATCACTATTATTTAATTCATTTTATATTAATTACAAATATAATGATCTAAACTTTAAATTGGAAGAGTTGAGAAGTGTCATCAAAAATAGATAACAAATGTTTATCCCTCTCCATTCATTTAGTCTAAAATACAAATTGTTAAAGTTATAAGTCATATTCTACATTAGATTTGCACATAGATTGTTTTTTTTTTAATATTCTTTTTAGAAATTAACATTGAAAATTATGTATACTATTCTATATAGATTATAGAAATTTAAAGTAGATACTGTTTTCAAAACTAAAATAATTATAAATTATTGAGAAGGCAAATTAACACCGGGAGTGCTATCGACGCCTATCGTACTAATGGTTTGGCAGGTTCCCCTCTACGTGGCAGGGGCATTATTAGGGGAATGGATCCTCCCTAAACTTTTTTTTTACCGTTAACATTTTGATCAAAGTATTGATAATGACCATTCATGTTTGCTAAAAACGTATATCCCCCCCTCCCAAACCAAATTCCTAATTACGCCACTGCAGTACGTGAAGTCGGCGGATTGTATAGGTATTTTCCCGCATTTTGCTTTAAGTGAAGTGTGTTTGAATGTATTTGATAATATTAGTAGAAATTGTACTACCAATGTATACAGTTAGCTATAAAAGCGTATAAAGTTTCGATAACAAAATTAATTTATTATAAAAAGTAAAATAACCAATATAGAACTATGTCTATACATCCTGAATCGGAAGGTACAAATTGTTTCCACCAGAGCGCATTTTATTTGTCTGCTTCCCCAATAGTTACCTAACCATTTGGTATTGAAGGTTTATAATAAATTACTGATATTCATATAATACATTAGGTACACATTGATATTAATTAGCCTGTATACATTTCTGCTATTTTTTTATTACCTATATAATAAAAACATAAGATAAGTATCACTACATCAATATTATTTGCCATTACTATAACCTATACGTATATTTAACAATAAAAAAAAAGCATTACACGGTAACTCGGTGCATGATTATATAGTGAATGATCAATTATCCAGCTTAAATGGTGCTAAAACTAAACCCTTTTTAGTTGCATAAAATTATACTTTCCACAGGACAACAACCTATATCTTTATTAATGAATGATACATTTTTTTTTCTTAGTTAGACAATGCACATTAAATGTCACGCCACAGACAAGAAAAGCAACAAACACCCTTTTGTCTTCAAAAATGCTATATTCATAGTGTGTAAGACTATTTATTGTTGCATTTACTCATTATAAATCAGTTTCACATGGAATCAAACAAGAACCAAACAGTGATTAAAGTGACAAAATCTTAATCCACCATCCACTTAAAACTACCACACATGTGCAACACTATTGCCAACTTTTGGCAGTACTGAAAAACCAACCTTACGCTAATATTTATCATACACCTATGTAAGTATCAAAAAAGTTTCAACCACATTTTAAACAGCATTGAGTCTAAGTAAATCAAATTTAGTTTCAAGCAAAAAAATTGTACCTAGCACAGAAAGAGTAGGTATTTGGGTATTCCAAAATTGTACAGGTACATCAGATAATTTTAAATCAAGCCTGCTGATACCAAAATACCTTAGATTAGGTACTATTTAGATATTTATTAAATGCAATACATAGGTAGGTATATAGTTGGTAATAAATTAATTTTGCATAGATAGGTACTCATAGTAATTATCTTGAGGAGTAATTAAATCCCTAACTAAAACTCAAATATATAGGCACCTAAATAATATGTGTTTTCCTTGGTCTTCTAATTTTACACTAGCAAGATATTAGGTGTGTCCATACCGAGGTCCATACTATTGACTGTTGAATAATGAAATACCTTCACTTGAACTTTTTGTCATATTAAAAATTTATCAATATTTACAATATAATATAAAGTAGTTAAATGTTTAGTAAATACTAAACAGGTATTTAAAAAAAATAATAGTTTTTGGTTTTCAATTTACTAATAGGTACTTAGTTAATAATATACTAACTATAACCTAAATGGTTATTAAGAAAACAGGTTGTCCAAATTTGTAATGTTAGTTATATTTTTAGTTTATAAAAGTATATTGGTGAATTCCAGAGTTTCAAATACTAATTTCATAACTAGGGGCAGACTGGGACAACTATTCGGCCCGGGAAATCTATATTTTAACCTGCCCTTACCATTTCGTCATCACATAATGTAAAAACTTAAATATGATACCAAAGTTTAAACAAATGAGGGTTGCTCTACTCTTTTTTTCAGGAAACCACTTAAGATTCAATGTGTTTAGTAATTTATATTAACCCGCGATAACTCGCAATGTTAGAAAAAATCTAACATACAACCTATTTTTAGAATAACTATAATTGATTAAATGATAAATAGTCACCCTTCCACCATTGCGTAAAAGAAATGCGCGAGTGATCCTGTGTTAAGTACAGAGTATAATCTATTTCTTATTTTCTATTACTCTATAACTGAGTCAGAATGGATAAAAAACAGGTCAATCTTGATTTCTCTAAGAGTTTCATTTTTCTCTCTATGATTTTTTCAGCACCACCCTTTCTTTTAGTTTCCATTGTAAATAGCAAAGTAAATTTTACAAAATAACCAAGCAACACACAACAATAAAATAAAAAACAAGTAAAAATTCACTTTTATGAATTAAGAATGTTACATTGAACAAACAAAATTGTACCAATCGTTATCAGTAAATATTTTATTTTTTATTGTGTACAATATATTACCTACCCACCTAGGTTTTAATGAATAGGTATTAAGTAAATACCAACTCATTGGCTAGATGTGGATATATTAATCGAATGGTATAATAAATGCGCCTTGTGCTCTAGACACAGCGTATAATAAATGTCAGATCAAGTTATAAATAGGGCATGGGTTTAAATACAAGAAAAATGCCTTAAAAAATACAATTTAATACACATAATATAACAAAGCTTAATAATATGCCCAGAAAAATTAAAAGCTAATTTAAATGAATATAAAATAAAATTTAGATAGGTAAGTAATAAGTATATTCGTTATATTTTGTGTTTCATTATAGCACTGGTCAATTAGATACTATTTAATAATTTTAAAAAAAAACTTCAAATAGAAATATTATTAAATTATATCAATTTTTTTTTATAAGTTCTTATAAAATTTACAAATAATGCTTTTAACCATAATAATATGTCTAAAAATCGCAAAAAATGCTCAATAAAAATTAAAATTTCAATTCATTGATGTACTAATGTATCAAATGTATTGCTTGGAAAACAATGTTTAGACAATTCAGAAAAAATGCAATTTATATTTAAATCTGCGCCCTAGTTATAATAATATTATAAATTATAATTTCTGATGATGCATTGATGCAGAGGCCGGTAGACAATCAGCCGAACCAAATTTTAAAATCACAATTTTTTACTCACGTGTTATGATAGGTACGAAAATACAAAATATTTATAATTTATATTTATAAATATTATAATAATAACAAATTATTTTTGAGCAGCGTCTTAACAAGAAAGTTCCTGGTATCCCACCCCTGTACATAACAATTTTCTAAAAGATCAGTTTTAAAATAAATTTTTATGGAGTATCTATATATAATTTGTACATAGTTAATTTAATCATTTATATTAAAATATAAAAATAATGTACCAACTATTTTAAACAAGTACCAACATAAGTTACAATAAATTAAAAATAAAATGGTAGGTAATTATTTACATGTTTGTTTACAAAATTATAAACCTACATTACATAATAGAATATAGTAATATACCTAATGGCTAATATATTAATGTTATAGATTACATAATCACGGTTTAAATAGTATACCAATATTGTTAACGAACAATTTGTTTAGAGACAAACAATTTAGAATCAATTGAAGTGTAGTTTATACATTACCTAATAATAATATTAAGTATAAACGGAGGTAGGTATAAGCAATTATTTGCTACAGTTAGGAGGAAATTTGGAAGGAAACCTACACTTGAGTATATAATATTATTCCAATAATTATAATTTATAAACATTTAGATAGGTATGTAGGTAGGTACATAATAAACGTGGTTCACACTTTCAGTTACCAACTCATTTGTTTATCTATATTGTACATAATATGCCAGTATCCACAACAATATTTGAAAATCACGGTTATAGATATACAAACTGTGTTGAAAATTATAAATTAATAAAGGTGTAAGATAAAAACATGATTCTTTGATAGGATTCAAATACAACATTTTAAATAGGTAGGTGGTACTTAGTAAACATAACAAAGTTTTGAATAGCAATGAATAGACTATCAAAAATGTATGTAATATATAATCATAAATCATAAAATACAACTCTTTTACAGTTCGCAAAATAGTTAATTAATAAACTAACGCATTTGAATTGACTAAATATATTTATATGATTCTAATTATTATTAATTACTAAGGTACGTACCTACCTAATAGGTATTGAATAATAATTATAATATCTAGGGTCCCAATTGTAATTCAACAATAAATCAATAATTTGAAGACAAACAATAATGGTGATTATTATTTTCATTGTTCAGTAAATGAAATATAAGAGCCTATCATTATTTATATGCAGTGGTACCTGTGTTCCTGTAAGGTACAGTTGGGTATAATAAAAGTTTATACATACTCAGAGTAACATTTATTGATGTGGTGGTGGGGTGGTTGGAGGTAAGGGATAAGAAAAGAATAAACGAGTCGTTGTATATACTTTCATCATTTCAACATACCTTGACGGTAGTGGCATCAGACACTTCGCGCATGATTTTCTCGAAAGCAGCGGTTTCCTCAGCTTGTTTCTGATTGTGCAAAGCGATCTTTTCGCTAAACTTTCTTGGGTTTGCCATTGTCCACGAAGCTGTAGGCGTTTGATCACTTTCCAGGGACAATCGTTCAGGCCGAAAAAACGGACACTTTATTAGTTCGCGGACGAAGAGCAACGGTAGCTGTTACACGTTCGCCGGGCATTAACACAATTTCAATATAACGCGGGCACTACATTTGCATGACGCGATGCGCAATTGATATAATATAATAAACATTTTCTCATCACTGCGGGCTCACGCGGGAAATCGCTACCTAGGGGGAGCAACCTAGGAAAAAAATTCTATAATATAGGTAAACCACACGAATCTATTTATATTATAATAACATACTACGTATCGCGCGACATTCGTGACATTATATCGTCACGAAAACCAAAAGCCTAGACTAAATATCGGAACCATTGGCACGCACTTGCGACGACAGCAGCACTGTTAACATGACGAACGATCATAAAAAAAAAACCAATAAAACGATGGCGGCGGTGAACTGTCGATTAATGGTATTAGGTGTTCATATTGCACTTAACGCCATTGACGGTAAAAACAATAATAATATAATATCATATAAATATTCGGCACTTCGGCGACGGAGACGGAGGAAAACGATCGTGCGCGATAACGACGTCTACCTGTTGGCGAATACGGGCGCTTATTGAAAAAAAAAAATAATAATAATTCTCTGAATTCAACGCGATTTCGGGAGATGGTGATTGCAATTTGTGATAACAACGAAATGGTGGGGGCGTATCATGGCAGAAAATCGCTGCCAAAGAGGTTTATACTAGCTGTGCACCATCGTAAACGACCATTGTCAGCACGGCTGCACTGTGGGCAGATATTAACAGACTGTTATCGTTTAATAAACATTTTATCATTTGTTTTCGTTTGTTATCAACGAAACCCTAAACGGTGGAATATACTCGAAAGTCGAAGTAAACACGTGCACGTGCACTTGCACTCTTGTCTCTTAACGTCTCACACTCTCATACAGGCTGTCTATACAACTGTATTGTTCTACGAGACTCATATTTTGCTGACTTCACCCTTTCAGACTCTCAGTTGACTTTTCATTATGACTTTGGACACCGTTCCGATGATGGAGCCGACCACCGGTGACGAGCATGGCAAGAAACGTAAAAAGAAACAAAACCCTGAAGGAGGAAAGAGGATTAAGCCACCTACAGCTGAAGAATTGAATAAGCTCCGGGAAACGGAAAACCTTTTCTTGTCAAATATGTTTCGTATGCAAATTGATGAAATGTTGAAAGAAGTAAAACCAAAACAATCTACTTTAGACAAAATTCAAGAATGGTTCAATAAGTTTAGCATAGCTGTGTTACAAGATATGGACACCACAGATTATAAAAAAGTACTTTTTCTGAATAGCTATTACTTAGTAAAATTTGTATTAAATAATTTATTTTTAAATTTCACTTATTCACTTACTTTATTGACACACTGTGTGACACTAGCTATTAGGTGTCTGGTTTTTATTCTGTGTTAAAACATGATAATATAGTTTAAAATAATACAGTTTTTATCTTAGAAATCCTAATATAATTTTTTTCCGAATAAATATTATACTTACTCATTTTATTGGTTTACATATTTTTGAGCCTGAAATGACTATTACTTATTATTAAATTTCTAAAAATCAAGTATAGTATTACTATAACTTAATTCCCTTCTACCAAACTACCTACATATTTTTTTTGCATTAAAATACCTAACACAAAATAAAATTTCTTCCATTCAATGGATCAATTGACAAAAATTGATTACTTTAATTAGAAAATGAATTATGAACATAAAAGTTAAGAATAGTTGACAAATTCTGATTGAAAAATAAATGTAGTGTTTCCTATTATTTAGGTTCTCAAATGTTGATATTGTTTACAGTCTTTGTAAAGTTAAACTTATAGTTAGTTTGATTTAACATTTTTTCATTACCAAAAAATTGAAAAGTCCATAATGTTTAGAAGATACCTAAATTGTGTAAATAATTTGAGTTTCTCTTTAGTCAATAATTTTGGTTTGAAATAATATTTACTAATTTTTGTTTTCAGGAATTATTATCAAATATGAGTACATCAGAAATTAGTGCACCATTCCATTTAAACCCTCAAAATAATACAGATGGAACTTTTCGTTTTACCAAGCCTTGTTCTGTAAGAATTGTTGGCTCCCATTCTTTGGGAACATCGTTAATGCCATTAATTAAAGTTGATGTATCAATTGTAATGGGAAAAGTAAGTATATTATAAATTATTTAAAACTGAAATTATTAGTTGTTTTAATTTTAATGAATTGTTTAGACATTTTTCCATAAAAAAGACTATGCTGATGAAAAATATTTACGCAAAAAGGCTTTTTACCTGCACTGCCTTGCTAAAGAATTAATGAAAATACCGTTTATGATTGACAATGATGATTTACAATTTTCTTTTGGGAGTCATTCATATTATTTACCCGCACTTATTGTAAAACCAATTGGTACTTTAGGTAAAAAGTGCTGTTTTTGTTTACGAGTTGTTCCTGAAAGAGATATTTACAGTTTATTTAAGTTTTCTCCAAGTATCAACAATATTAATTGTCAATGGTATTTTAATACAAGTGTGAAAAATGGTAATTTGAATACATATTTTTATATTTTTAAATACGAAATCAAAAAATTGCTAAAAATATATAGGTACTACAGATTCAAAAAATTATTCAACACCTTATTACAATTCACTAATTTTACAAGATTTGGTAATGGATGAAAGTGAAATTTTGCTGAAAGAAATCTTTGATATCAATCAAAATGTTCAAGATGCTTTGATTTTGTTAAAAATTTGGCTTGTACAAAAAAATCTTGGAGTTAGTATTATATGACATATTTATATTACATGGTTAATAATTTAATAATGTATTTATATTATTTCACTTTTAGGGGATTGGAAATATCACCAACTATATATTATCCATGTATGTAGTGTATTTGTTTAAAAAACATAAAATAAACAAATTTATGAGTAGCTATCAAATAATAAGAAATGTTTGGCTAAATTTTGGTATGTTACTTTTTTAAAATAGTTCAAATAGAAAATTAAAATAAATTTTTTTTATAGGACAGTCTAATTGGCTTACTGATGGTATTACTTTAGTTGATAATGAAATCAAAAAAGATGTTAAATTACCTTTAATGTCCGATTTTCATTCTTCATTTCAAGTTGTGTTTGTCGATTCTTCAGGGTATTTAAATTTGTGTGCCAATGTTTTTAAATCGAACTACATTCATGTAAGTTTGATTTAAAGTTCTATTTATTTATAATAATCAACATTATTTATTAATTTATTTTTACAGATTAAAAACGAATGTAATTTTGCTGTTGAAATGTTAGATAACTCAAATATGAATTCATTCCCATGTCTGTTTTTAACTAAAGCTTCTTTTCTTCAACAGTTTGATCATCTTATCAAGTAGTTATACATACTCATAAGTGTTTATTAATATATAATATTCAATAATCACAATTGTAATTTATTTTAGTTTCAATGACATTAAGGTAATAAAAGATATAGTTGATCAGCATGGTGATAAAAAATTGAAATTGGATTTAAGAGAAGATTTGGCCTTGCAATTCCAGCAAGTTATAGAACCGTTATTACTTTCCAGTCTTGGTGATCGTATTACTGAAATGTGTTTTAATGTTTTTCAAGATCCTGTTGTTGTTGGGAAAACTCAAGAACCATTTAGTAATTTTTTAATTGGCTTAAAGTTAAATACTCAAAAAGCTAATTCTGTTGTTGAACGTGGTCCAATTGCAAATTTACCTGAGGTAGTTTTTTATAAAGTTCTATTATTTACATTAATATAAATATTTTAAATGCCTGTTATAAACTGTAGGCTAAAGAATTTCGCTCATTTTGGGGTGAGAGGTCTCAATTAAGACGTTTTAAAGATGGAGATGTTTGTGAAGCAGTTGTGTGGTCTGATAGTAAAGTGGCTATTAGTAAAAAGCGTTGTATAATAAGAGATATTGTACATTATGTATTTTTACATAAATTATCAATTTCTTCAGAAAAATTTATTTATATTGCTGATCAAGCTGAATCAGTTTTAGAGAACCCATTTGTGAGTATACATTAACATAGTAACATCTGTGCATATCTGTTTAATTTATAAATTTAATTTTGCAACTATCGCTTTATTTTTATTAATTGGTCCTAAGATGGTGTTAGCATTGTCACACATAATGAGGGTTTAATGGCCCATGAAATCAAAAGCATTTTATGCTTATATATTATAACATTAAAATAGTAATTTAAATTTAAGATAATTAAATGTATAAACCACACCCTCCCCTCCAATTTTTTTTTCTGTGTACTTGATTATTTTGAATTCTTAAAATTCATTATTGCTTTAGTTCTCTTGGTATTAATATGGTTTATACTCGTGCCGTTGAGAGATCGCTTCTGGGCGGCTACCAAAATTTGTCCGATCTTGCAAATATGATGGCGACTAAGTGGTCGAGTGAGAGAAATTTGGGTATGAAACTGTGGAGCGCGATCATTTGCTTGTGCTTTTAAAAAGCGCTCGCTCACCGGCATGAGTATATAAATGATTGATAAAATTTAGTGTACCTAAGTATTTATATGATTTTGTCTATTATATATTTATATATTCTAAATACTATAAGATAATGTACCAATGTTTTATAATTCAGTTAGTACCAATTGGATTCGAATATGGTACTGGAGAAGCAGCAAGCTTATGTTGTATTGATAATTTCAATGATGTGGGAAAATTAATTCGTCAACTTGAAGGATTACCTTTAACTGTGAGCTCAGTACAAGGAATATCACCTGTGTTGAGATATGCTGATGTTATACCACCATTATCTAGAACTCATGTTGACAATAAAAAACAAAAAAAGACTAAAGGAAATTGTATAATGGCACCAACAGATGAGGAAATAAAAATTGCTCCTGGGCTTGTCGAACCAATTGAAGGTGTGTATATCTGAATTAAGTATAACTCTCATTAAACTATTTGAAATTTAGGTGTATTACAATTTGCATCCAGTGGAAAATGGCCTAATGAACTGAATGCTGTTAGAAGAATGATTACAGCTTTTTACATAAATCTAGCAGCACGGCTAAATAGAGATTGCAATTTAACTTCTCAACCATTTATTGATCATATAGACATCATGAAAGTATGTTCTAAATATTATCTTTATTTATACTGATTATATTTAATAATTTATATTTTACTTTTAGAATGGTTTTGTTTTTCGTTTTCGTATTTATTATCCTGGTGAATTATCACTTATTAAAAAAGAACTTATGCCAGATGGTATGATCCGGTATAGAGATACTGAAGAATCACTGAATTTAGAAAGATCAATGGTACAATTACCTACATTAACAAGCTCATTGCACGGGTAATTACAATTTGGTTAAATATTTTTAAAAACTAATATAAGTGATTTGTTTTAGTCTTAGCGCTCAATACCCATCGTATGGTCCAACTTGCTGTTTAGCTAAACGATGGCTTAGAAGTCAGTTAATTGATAATTTTCATTTCCCAGAAATGTGTATTGAATTGCTAGTGGCTAGCTACTTCTTACAGCCAGAGCCATTTAAAGTAACATGTCAACCAACTATTGGTTTGCTGCACTTTTTACGCAAATTAGCAACAACTGATTGGTTTAGGGAATTTATCGTTATAAATTTCAACAATGATATTCCAAGTATTTAATTATTTTATATCAACAAAATCTTAACATTATGGTTATTACTAATCAATTTTATTTATTTAGAAGATCATATTTCATCTTTGGAATGCTCTATTGCTAGCCAACAAAAAATGTCTTCAAGACCTGCAATGTTACTAGTTACGCCTTATGACTTAGATGGTACAGCGTGGACAAAAGAAAGCCCTTCATTTACAATACTTGCTCGTCTTATGCATTTGTCTAGAAAGGCTTTAGATATAGCTGAAGAAAGCTTATTAAAAAATGGCACTGTAGAAAATTTAAAAGTAACAACTAATTAGATAAATCAGAAAAAAACAGCCATTTAATTCTGATCTTTTTTTATATTGAACAGCAAATATTTAGGCCTTCATTAGAAAAATATGATATATTGATAAGGCTAAGAAACATAATGAATCCTCTAAGACACATGGCAGTTGATGCTAAAATGGCAAAAATTTACTCATTAGAACCGCCTGCAGATAATGAAAAAATACCCATTGTTGGGTTAAATCCAGTTCAAGAGTTATTAAATGTGCTAAGGGTATGTATACCGTAAAATAATATCAATGATTTTTATTAAAAATATTAATTATTAATTTCAGGATAGCTATTCTGATTATGCATTGTTCTTCCATGACACATATGGGGGCAATGTGATAGGAGTTGTTTTTAAGCCTAATACATTTAAAAAAATTGACTTTAAGGTAATTGCTAAAATATTTTATAAGTTTTATAAATTATTTTATGCTGAAGTTAATATTTTTGGTTTGCAGGTAACTAATGTCAATGGTCAGAAATTACTCAAGTCTCCAAATAGTATAAAACAGGTTGAATTTAATTTAGATGCGTTCATCGAGGATATAGATATACAAGGTGGTTTTATTGTAAAAGAAATTGAAAAATGTAACACATCAATATTTTCTAATTAATATTATTTTATTAAGAGACTATTTACATATTTCTTTTGTATTGACATTTCAACACACTAATCATTAAAATACATTTTGACAAATTGTGACATTGGTACAATTTTTATTCATCAATATTGTGGTTCATTCCTGTGACATGGTAAAGGGGGTATAGAAAAGCTGCCGTTCCTCCAAGGTTTGGATGTTGGGCTACAGTCTACAGATGTGCAAAAAGAAAGGATTTTCCAAAATTTCTTATGATATTTTATAATAATATAATTGTGGCTATACATCATCGGCGGCAATTCCTTACGCAATACATTAAATTTTACGTCACAGCTACCAGCTATGGTTAATAGTTTTTAAATAACAACAAAATAAGAAAATTGTTGTACGAGAGTTCGTTAATTTAAGTGTGAATATCCAATATCTAATTTTAAACGCTCGTAAAAAATTTATTTGACTTCAGTAAATTTTTCTTTTATGTCCAATGTAGGAAAACTTAAGGAGAATCTTGTATAAAAATTTCAAATAAATTTCAAAATTTAGACACCTATATGTAACAACATTCTTATGAATTTCTAACTAGAAATAATTTGCAATTTTTAGTAATTATGACATGTCAAAATCTTAACTTAAGATAAAATTGTGTATTTACATTCAACTTATTTGTTTAATTTCCTCTTACAGAAACTTATAAGGAACCTTGTATGTGTGAAATGCTCTTTCATCCAACGTCCGCTGAGGAGAATCTTTCTTATTTTTTTATAAATCAAGCACTATAGATGGGCGAGAGGCAAGACCCTTTTTGACCAAAAACGTACCCTTTATTTTTCGGCTAATTCACTTTTCGACCAAATTTAAAAAAAGGTCGATTCCCTTTTCGGCAGATTCACTTTTGGGCCAAAATAAAATGATCAATAATAATTTATATTATGAGTCTTGTAGAAAATTATCAAATATATATTATTATACCTATAAGTTGTATAAAAAGATATATAAATAAATAATAATTATATCAATATAATAGTAACGTGTATACCTATTAGGTATATTAAATAAAATAATATATAATATTTGTAAAATTATTGCAAATATTTTGAAAATTATTAAATAATTAAGTTGCATAAAATTTGTAAAATATATTAATAAAATATAATATTATAATAATAATTATAATATATTTAACTATTGAAAAATTCTAACCTATACTTTTAATAGTTTTCAAAATTATATATTATTTTATTTTTTAATATATTATTATACAAATATCTATTACTATTATGTTTAACAATTATTGACAATTTCATATTACCTATTATATTTAATATTATTTATCTATATATTTTTTTATACAACTATTAGGTATAATAAATATTTAATAATTTTCTATAAGTAGAACGTTCAGATCAAAAGTATATAATATTAATTATTAAACTTTTTGTTGGAAAATAAAAATAAACGAAACCAAATCAACTCACGTAACATTCACTTTACGAAACTCTGACTGCCCCCCAGTTATGCTCAACAACAAAGTCCTTCCAACAGCAAATGAAGTTAAGTACTTAGGGCTCACATTTGACAAACGTCTTACGTGGGGCCCTCACCTGAAACTAAAGCGTAAACAAGTCAACTCCAGGCTGCACCTCCTTAGACCTCTTTTAAAATCCAAACTATCCCTAACAAACAAGGTGACAATATATAAAGTGATAATCCGTCCGGTCTGGCTCTATGGCATTCAGATATGGGGGTCTTCAAAGCCTTCAAACACTAGAACACTACAAGCATTTCAATCAATATGCTTACGCCTAATCACCTCCTCCCCCTGGTACGTAACAAATAAAAATCTCCACAAAGATTTAAAACTACCCACTCTTAACGAATTGGCCAAATCCCATTATACCAAATTCTTTTCTAAACTACACACTCATTATAATCCTTTAATCCAAAAATTATCCTCTGCAACACACGTCCCTAAAAGACTAAAAAGGCTGTGGCCCCGAGACTTGCTCAAAGCATAAAATTATAATGTTACGAGTCATAACTTATGACCTAACTAAACAATAACTTAATGTAATCTCTGGTCAGGTGACACTACTGAGGGTCTTCCTATTCGAATATTTTATAATGTTATATAAACTTTGTCATCATACTTACTGATTATTGTAAAATAGATTGTAAATATATTTTTCTAAATAAAAAAAAAAAAACTTTTTGTTTTGGCCGAAAAGGAAATTGACCTTTTTTTAAATTTCGTCAAAAAGGGAAGGGTACGTTTTTGGTCAAAAATTGTAGGAACCAAATTTATCCAGGCTATCCACCATTTACCAATTTATAAATCATAAAACAAATATTGTTATCGATACGCTCGAATTAAATTGTTCTAATTATTTTTAGAACCTACGAAACTACCTACATAAAACTTATATATTTATAATAGCTCCAATAAAGAGCCAAAATATTTTTTAAATGTTTTCGAAAATAGAAATAATAGATATAATCAACATTAAGTGAAAATTTAAAGTATCTATGATTAGTCGTGTTTTAATTAAAACAAAATAAGAAAATCATTATACTTATTATAAGAAATCGTGTGGAAATCCAACGTACAAACAATTTGCAATTTTAAAATACTCATAACTCGCTTTGAAATATAATAAAAAGCTCATGAGGTTGCCTAGATAATCTTACCTTTACATTTTATGAGAGGTCAATTCACTCAAATTTTTAAACTAACATATGATTTTTACTATGAGCGTACAATTTACTAAGTTACGCACTTGTAAGACGGAGACAACGTACATCCGGGTATCACGTCCTTTTAACTGACACAGTGTTACATTTTTAAATTTCGAGCGTAACGAAAAAATGTATTGGTTTTACAATGACCTATGTGTTTTTTTCAGTCTTATCAACTTTTTGGGCAGTAAAAATGCTCCGATTTTCTACTTCAGTATCTTTTTTAATAGGAAAGTGAATGTAAGTTGATGCGTTCAAGAGGTAAAAATTGAAAATTCCCAGTAGTTTTCAAAAGTGTTCGGTAAAACAAAAAAAAACTAAGGAAAAATGGGAATTTTTACGAAAAACCAATTTCTGATCGATTATTTTTTTGGTGTAAGCATATATAGGTATATACACACGAAATTTTATTAGCCTAAAGGCTAAAATAATAGGCATGTACAAATAAATTCGGTTTGGCGCTGAAAATGTCTTTGTTATTTTTTGTGTTGAATTTAATTGGCCATTAATCTATATACAAAATACATGGTGTCCCTGTTTAATTTATTAGTACAATAAGTATTATAAAATAGTATTAGAATTTATATTACGGCGGATTGATTATTAATTTATAAATTATAATGTTGTAACACCATTCACCTAGAAACGGTTAATGCAATGCGATCTTACGGATGATTAACGATCCACTTCAACACACCCGTGATCCCAAATCACAAACAAGAGTGCGCTAGTATAATAATCCTATTTTACCAGAAGATGAAAATTTTATGTATGATACAAATTTTTTATATCTTTTTTTTATAACACAGATTATATATACTACTATAATACAATTATGTATTATAGTATATATCTGTGTTTTACAATGATGTTATTATTTTCTGTCTGTTATCACCCATTAAATTACGATTTAAGATATATAGTATATCTTAAATCGTGGTATAAATGCTTTGATTTTCAATTTTGTGGTTGGTTTTTTGTAGGAACTTGGATCTAATTGGTACTTTGGGTGGCCAAAAGTAAATAATTCCTATAACTTTTCAAAACAACGGGGATTAACAAAAAAACTTTTATACGCAAAGTCAGTATTTGGCAAAATTAATTTTGTTTTTTGTTGTAACCCAAAAACAAATAACCGTAGATAGGTTTAGACATGTTGATACCTTCGTATTATAATTTCCTACACGTCATAACATTTTCAAAATATTTTTACTCTTCTTTTAGCTATATATAAACATTTAACATTTTAGATTTACTTGATTTTTTTTTTCCTATAAATGTTGAAAAAAATTCTCCGCTGTGTCAAAAACCCAAAAACCTTAGAAAATATAGTACAAGGTTCTTCATAAATTGTCCGATATTTTTTATAAACATTTAAAGTTTTTATGAAATTTGTTATAATCATGAAAATGTGCAGATTATTTTGTAGTTATAATAATAAATTCATAAAATTGTTTAATAATTTATCATTGACTTCAAATTGAACGCATACATTATAGTGATTTACTCAATGACGAGGTTTACACTCGAATACTCGACCGTCGACACTTATACTATACAACTATAGGTACAACAGAGAGGTTACCAACTTTCCACTTTTTATAATATGAATTTAAGATTGTAAAAAAAAATTGTAATTCGTAGGTATCTAAAAAAAAAAGCATTGCATTTCCAACACTCGATTATGATTATTGATATGTAGGTATCAAAATAGTATAAATAGGAATCTACACATACTATTACAATTAATATAATAATATCAAGGACGCATTGAGTTATGTATCACAAGACGTTGGACTCGAAACGTTACGGTCCATCATTCCGGTTTGGTTTGACGTGGGTGATGGAAGAAGGAGGGCTGCTTTTCGCCGTGTCTCCAGCGGCGGAGTACAAGGAAGCTGCAGCAGAACTAGGGTACAACGTAGAGCTGCTGAAGCATTTCTTAGATCCGGTTGGGGATTGAGGTGTACTGCAGCGTTTCGTTGTGCAGGTCGGGCTAGATCGACCCGGACACCTGTCCCCAGTGATTCGCCGGCAATTGTGCGTGGTCCGACGAGGCCTGCATGTCACGCACGGGTCCACCGGCGACCCGTCGGGTATCACGTAGGCTGGTAAGTACGCCACCGCGAGGCCGTCGTCCGCTTTTCCGCCGTCCTGTTGCGCCTTCAACCGGTCCTTCAGATTGCTATCCTGGAGCGCGAGATCCGTCGGGTAGTACGACACCACCGCCGTCGCCGAAGACACCAAAACCACCGTCAAGAGTAACCGTGACGCCGACATCATCATCGTGTGAAAGCCTTTGATAATATTATGTAGGTATAATAGTGATATAGGTATAGTGCAGGTGTCGTATTATAGCTATCATGCATTGTATTATTAGAATATTATTGAAAATTAATAAGCGAATAAACAGGTGACCAGTGAAAGTTTACGATTTGTATGAATAATAATATAATATGTTTGTAGTTTGTATAGTTTTATCGGAAAAAAATGTGCTCAGTACCTAACTTTTATTCAAACATTTATTGAACTAAATTTCTTGATTTTGCTCACAATATATTGGCATTTTATTGAACTAAGGCCTAAGAAGAACATTTTGAAAATTTAAATTTTATCTAACTATAGGCAAACCTAATTTATTTTGAAAATGTATATCAAGTTTAAGTTATATCGTTTTCAGATTTAAAAGAATAAGACTGTTTGACCCCGTTAGTATTGGTTGTATTATTATATGCAAATTATAATTGTATAATCGTCATATTATATAGTTAAGTTACAACTTACACTTTACAGGTACATATAACATAAATTATATAATTAATTGCCATAATATTATTTATGCACTTTGAGGCAAACTAAATGAGCGGTAATATCTATCGACCCACTGCGTATATACGAGTACAATACTCATAAATATTTATTTGCAATAATTAATTTTTCATTAAAACACTGCCTCCACCAAGGTCGATTTCAAAGTTCACGCTCGATTATTATGGCATTCTCGTCTCGTTTCTCTGTACGTCACAAATATAATTACTATTTTAACGAGCCTCAGCTGTTGCCTTGCTAATGCCGACCTATTCTTCTTCTTCGTGAATGATAGAAATCGTATTGTTTTTATGCATGTTGTATTACTATTATGCTTTTGTTTGTGCTTATACATGTCCAATGTCCATAATAACAGGGCCGTTGAATATCGGGGAAATGTGCTGAACGGTATACCCCTGTTCGGTGGCGCATGTTTAGATATTATGAACATTGAACATGTCTTCTAGACCTCAGTGGCAGAGCAATTTTATGCTCATCCACCTTTTATGAACCCTGGATAGCTGGATGAATATGTGAAACAATTTGGTCTAGCCAATAAAATTATTGATAACAAATTCATATCATATAATAAAACTGATACTGTTAATAATAATTGTATTATTAAGAACTATAGCTGCCCTGCTCAGCGTTGCTCGTATCAAAGATTTGTTTTTTTTTATAAATATATTTCTCAAAAAATATATATTATTTTATACCATATTGCTATTAATTATAATAGTAATATAATATGCAACCACTGGCATTCCTATAAATAAACAAATAAAATATTCTTTTTTCGTAAGCTAAAAAAATGCATGTGTGAGCTACCTGGGGGCTGGAAAAAATAACTCTTAAGGAATCTATTGGTATAACTTTTTATTGAAAACGGTCCAGTAGTTTTTGAGTTTATGAACTTCAGATGAACAAACACGGGTTAAAAATATATAGAGACCAAATATCAAAATTATAAGTTTAAATTATTTTATCAAACCATAATAACAATTATTAATTATACTATAGGTATGTAACTTGGCAACTATTTATAAATAAAAAACAATTTATAGAGAAATCAAATTAAAAAAGACCTTTCAATTTTTCCAGAATTTTCCAATTTTCTAAGCAACTTATTCATTTTTTTCACGTAAAATCCTAATTAGGAATATTACGAAAACATTGTTTTTAAAAAATGAGCCGAATCATCTCCATCCGGTCTTGATTGATGTGTTTACCAATGGATAGATTTTCATTTTTACTATTTAGAATTTAGATAACTACAATTAATTAATATTTAATATCAAATTGTCTTAAAAGTATCAGCCATCAACAAATAACCCATAATTCATTCTAGCCAACTAACATTGGGGCCTTTATTTGCACTACAGTCTGCAAGTCTTCAAGCCAGTCCCAGTATATTAGTTATTTGGGCGCAATAGTTACGATTTTAAGAGTCCTATAATATATTGACGAAATAAATTATAAAAATTGAAACACAACCTTTTTTTTTTTAACTAAATATGTATTATAAACGTTTACGTGTTGTTAATACTTATAATAATTATTAATTATTTACTTAAATAATTGTAATATATCGTATACCGTTTATAGTTTTTTTTTAAATCAGTGTAACAGTATAATATGATAAACGGACAAAATAAATGAAATTCGATACAAACCAATCAATAGCCGAAGAAAAAATACATCTTCACAAGCGTCTCCCGAAGGACGTCTGCAAATGTTACCATAAATACACTAGAATTGTATACGACGAAAATCATGGTAATTTTTTTTTTAGTCAGCAGTTTAATACCAGCAAACGAGTTTTTAGTGCTTAGCGACAATTATACATCCACACATAAACATAATATTTTGGGCGTTTCCGTGTTTTGTTTTTATTTAAACAATTTTAAATGATTAATTTTCACTATGATTGGAACGTAAAATATTCATAATATTATATTATGTGAAATGTCTTTTAATTCTTTTATTTATAGGTATTGTATTTGTAAATTTGTTATGTAAATTGTAAATCTTTACTTCCAACTCAAGCTTATCTTTCGAAATAGTACCTAAATAAACCAAGTTATTAATAATTATTTAAATTCTATATTGTATTTTTTAATTATTATTGATTGCAGGTTAAGCTATGAACAAAATCTTAAAAATGTACCACCTATTATAGTTTTGTAAATAGATTTTATATCACATTGGTCCTTAAGTCCTTCGATACCAAACTCATTTAAATTTCATGTCTAAGCGTGGTATGAGAAACTTTGTATTTTAAGTATAATAAACCAAATTAATCGATAGAATACTAATTTATACTCATATATCATTTTCAATTAAACCTCAGCAGGTGTAGGTTTTTCCAAATGTTACACTAAATAACGTACCTACCAACTCCTACAACTTATACAAATAAGTAGTTTTCTTTTTTTTTTTTTAATTTATTGAGAAACCAGCTTACCTATACTATTTTATCTTGATAATTAATAATTACTTTAGAGGCCGGAATAATATTCTCTTAAAATAGTCAAAATAAGATGCTAATATACTCTTAAAAAGTTGAAAAATATGCTTTTATATAATAATATTCTCTTAAATTAAAAATATGCCTTTATATGTAATACAAAAAAATACTAAAATAAATACATAGGTAAGAAAAAATAACACCGCTTAAAAAAAAACTTCTTTAAATAATATAGGTAATATTTTATTTATTTAATGAAATTAGATTAATGACTTTTTTTAACTAACACATTTTTTCCTCGTTATCTACAGACTATAAAATCACTATATGGGTTATAATTATTGTATATACGTTGATATATAAATATACAATACGTATATATATCACTGTTATCGCCTATCGGGCAAATAAATTATATTATTTACGACACTGCAACACAAAATATCGAAAACCTATACAATTAATCGATATATTATTCTCTAATATTCTTTATTATATAAAATATTCTTATAGTACACTTATACAAACCATTTATACAAATGGAAAATATTATAGGCATTATATTCATATATAATATATTACATATATATTTATATTTACAAATACAATAACTAGATAGCCGGCTCCTTCTTATCATCGAAGTCGACCGCCATTTACAAAGCAGGAATTGTTTACAAAATAATATGATCACAGTAGGTATATATTATGTAATGACATGTATATATACTTATATATTTATATATGTATAATGTATATATGAATAAATGTAAAATCAATGTAAACATTGCCTGCTTTATAAATGGCGGCCAACTTCAACATTGGTCACAACTGTAGTATAAATACGGCTATCTAGTTGTTGTATATATCTATATTCTATGGTTATAGCATACATCAAATATTATTTTAATACCTTCATTAAAACACATGACAAGTTGTAGATAATAATGTTGACAATAGTTAATGAAATTGAAAAGATCTTATTATTATACAGAATGAAAATAGTAAACGGTGAAGATTATTTAATAATGTTGTTACTAAGAGTAGTAGTGGACTAATGACAGACTTAAGTTTTTGGTGTACATGGTTGATAATATTTTTATATAATCAGTTAGAGTTGGGAGTGGAGTTAAGGTAGGGGTATAACAATTACCTATTGTATTTGACAGCCTTATGTTTTATACGAGTTGAGAATTTTGAGATGATGTTTTTTGTAAAAGGGACATCCTTTATAGGAGGCTGTTTTTATTATAATATTATCATTATATCTCAATAATTTTTAATATTTATTTTAATATAATTTTACGTTAATTAGTTCGAAATAGTTTTTCACTTCCTATAAAATAAAGTCGTATGTACCTAGGTATACTATGTGTCTATGTTATATGTTTGATATTAAAATTGAGTATACAATTAAGTACATTTTGTTAGTTTATAAGCAGTGGTACAAATTGACAGAATTCGCAGGGGCATCAGTCACCAGCAGTCACATGATATGTTTTGACAACCAACTTGATAAGTATAGAATATAACTTATTATAATTTATAAACCAGTATGAGAAAGTCTGGAGAATTGTATTATGTATTACTTATGTAGAGTTATGTAGTTAAGTATAAACTATAAATATATATAATAGTTGATGGTAGGTACATCGCTCGATTCGATCCTGCTGCAGTGTTGTTTAAAGGTGATTATTAAAAGTGACATACAACTAAAATAACTAATAATATATACATATACGTATACATGGCCAACTCGCAAGTACAGGCATTAATTATTTAATAATTAAATATACCATAAATGCAATATATAGGCTATGTGAAATTTTATTTTTGTATTATAGCCATTAGGTACATATTTTTATAATCGGTACATTTCATCCTGCCAAATATAAGTAAAGTACCTACCCAGCTATGGCCTACTGCATCTGTAATCATAAACTTTCTATATAGCTGTGTGCAGTGTGCCAGTATATAACTATATATATCTATAATATATAATATAAACGATGGTATAATAATATAGAATTAAAGTGAAAGATTCGTACTGAAATAGCCAAAAGTATTGAGTAAACCTTTATATAATAATGACTATGCATAGCTGTACTGTTATTATTATTTTGTACCTACCTATTGGAAAAAATTACAGTGAACATTTAAAAAAAAAAATTAAGACAATATTTTATTCGCAAATAAAAATACCATTTGGCTTTAAAATATAAAACTATTAACTACGCGGAATCGAATAACACTTGTATTTTTTCTTAATTAATACCTAAGTCCTAAGTTATAACGGTTCGAGAAAAAAATGTTTTTTTAAAACAAAACGAGAAAACAACGTGTCTATTGCATGAATTTTATGATGACTCAATAATATAGCTGCTACAGTGCTACAGCCCAAAGTTGGCAAATGTCTTGATAGTCGAATTTATTTTTATTTGTGCTTATACACGTATAATATAGTGTACATGCATCTATTTTAATGCAACTAATCGAATTCACTCGTACATTATATTCGTTTAATTATAGAATCCCACACAATATGTTTACACGTTATTAATTGTATATGTTTCGTGTGGTGATTGGTGATTGGTGGTCTCGATTAATTTCATTTTTCATGCAATATAATATTGTATTCTTATGTACCCATACATATAAATTGTTATTTATCCAATTAAAATCTCTGACAGTGACCAATGCGAAGTGTGATGTAGTTGCACATGTTGAATAATATGACATAGGTATTATAAACCAGATACCTATATGAAAAACATTGACTCTGGGTACATTAATTACTATATTATCTAGCTATTACCTTCACGTAGGCGCCATGTTCTTTTTTGGATTATCTATTTTATTTCTGATGTCTAAGCGATGGACCGTTAAATTAATCTTCTTCTCACGTTAAATTATATTATAATCGACGTTTTTTTCATTTAATTTTGTGCACTACCTATATAGTTTTACTTAAGCATCATGACTCAAATACACACCTTTTTCTGATTGATTTCTTTATGATAGCACCTTATTAAATATTATATCAACAATTGACGATAATGCAAACTATCTGTTACCAATATTATTAGGTACTATATGGAACTTATTACATATATAAATAAATTGTAGGTATAGGTGTGTATAATAGTGAGTAATGTTAATACAAAAAACTGAATATCAATGTATAGATTAAAGGTTTAAGTGGTATAACTATTTATAAGCCAACACTCGTCTTATCTGTATAAATCTCAATAATAACCAAATCTAAAAAAATTTAAATAGAAATAAAAAAATTATATTCAATAAAAATCGTTTTGATTGAATAATCATTATTATTATTATTACCATTGTTATTCACCTATATTAGCGTATTATGCGCACTCAATAGTTAATTGTAGTACAAGTGTGGGCGTAACAGGGACGGTTTGCATTTGGACGAGTTTTTTAAAAATTGCAATGTATTTTAGCTATTTAGTAAAATGCGTTTGGGTAGTGAGTTTAAGACATTGTAATGTATGTGGGAGTCCTTTTTTAATATCTTTCAATCGAAATGCATCGTTTATTTCGTTTTGTAGTAAAACTGTTTTCAATATTAGGATTCATAATTTTTGGTACACTATACTCAATAACTATTAACTAATACCAACATTATAATATAACGAGTTCACGTTTCCAATGTTCAAGTGAAACTTATTTTGTGCCATAATTATAAAGTTTAGGCTGATAAAATAATATAGACAAGATTTATCAAGATTGAATTTTTATGTTTTATATTGTAACCTCCCCAAACACATTGTTTTTATTAGGTGGATAAAAAGGTAATTGGCCCAAACGCATGATCGCTCCGTAAACAGATAATATTATAAAATATATATTATATCAACAACAATCAAACAATAATAATGGGACACATTGCAATGATATGCGATGACGCAGGGCATACGCCATACAATATAATATGTCCATAATAAATGTCCTTGGATCGGTTACGTATATAATAATCCTTGAACCAATTATTGTACGGTCGATAAAAATAAGGGATTGATGTGCGCCCTTGAGTTCAGAAATCGGTTGTATGAATGTGTAATATATATAATATTATGATCATATGAAAACGAGATGACGCAAAACCTTCGATCGTCTCGCCACGACATTATAATATGTTTATGCTGCAACGGATCACTTTCGTTTGAAGGTCCATTATTGTTGTGCGTATATATACATAAATATTTATCTATATAAATAAATGACCTAATGACGTATGCACAATGACAATATGCTGTATATATAACATAAGGGTCAGTAGAACAAATTCAAGGTTGGTTTTCGCCCTCCGCGGGGAGGAACACCACTAAGGCGCACTGTTACTTTTCTACTGTCGACACTCGACGTAGTGTTTACGTGTACATAAAATATAATACGTAATATGTTTATATATTAGTACACAATAACGTACATTATCGTAGAATAGAAAAGCCATTCTTGTAGACTGACATTTACATGTGCTGCACCGGATCCATGCATATTATAATGTTATTATTTTAAATTTGTTATTGTACACAAACAAACGTCGTCGGGGACAGTGACGGACGATAGTATCGTTATCAGCGATGAATAAAAGTCGATTCTTTAAATTTTATATGTAACTTGTATATACTATATATATTTATATGTGTGCAGTCGATAAATCTCGATCGAACATAACAGAATGTCGCAGATTGTTTTAAAAAAGATGTATTTACAGACGAGACTTTAATTTTTTCTTAAACCTATATTGAAAATTGAAATTATTTGAAATAGATAACGAAACCTCTATTGCCTATTACATCGAAATATAATATAGGTAGGTACTGATGAAGTGATGAATGATGATAATATTGATATATTACCACGACACTCAGGAACCGGATCTCCAATCAAATATAACTGTTATTATGTTGACTTCTTGAAGGAAACCAAATTAATATGCAACTTAATTGAAGCTAAACGTATGGTTTTAATGAAATGTAAATATGATTTTAACTGATAGCCGCCTTAGATGCCGGTGTTATAATTCAATAAAAATAAACTGATTTATCTACATATTAAATTTATCACTACCTAATACAAAAATTAAAAAATATGTAAATAAATAAACGTTATGGGTAAATAATAAATATTAAAACAATTAACGTTAACACCTGTTGTAGTTATAAATAGATGGATAGAAATATTTTATTATTTTCTACATTTTTCTCAGACGAAATAAATGACTATACATACTAGGATACCGTTTAACTGATATTAATTCTTAATTAGTTACGAAATTAAATACACCCGGGTGGTTTTTTATGCTCCATATAGTGTATCAAATTAAATAAATATATTATTACGTATTTTATGTATATTTAACAGATTTTGATTTAAGTACTGTTCATTTTTGTTTTTTAGTCAAACGACGTGAGTCACTGAAAATTATATGGCATTATTGAGAAACAATTACGTCGCACAATTTGTTAAAAAGCCAGAATAGCGTCGGATAATGTTTTTTTTATGCACTAAACAAGCTGGTGTGGTGTGCAAAACAATATTGCAATAGTCACGCGTACATCTTGTATATGGTGGTAACAAAATTTGAAATTTCATAAGATATTATAATAATATTATACTTATTTACGTTATTATAATAAAAATAAAATGTTGACGCACCGATAATGGTTTCTTTTATCACGAACGATGAAACGTTCAAGTGCGCTGGTTAATAATAATAATATTAATATTTTATTTTGACGATCGAGTTGGATTATACGACTTCCTGCTGTTGACTTTCGTTTAGTGTGCGTCCGAAAGTCGTTTATGTATTTATTATACTATTTCATATACCTATATACGGTACGCATGCTTGTAGTGCTTTATTATACTTATATATAAGCTGTACGCAAGCGTGTGTGTGTGTGTGTGTGTGTGTGTGTGTGTGTGTGTTGACCAATCGTAAATGTGTTAGAAAAACATCGGCGCAGCCTGATTAAGTCCCCAATACGGTTTTATATATTTTATTAATTAATTGTGAGGAGAAAAAGACGCGTTCCGGTTGCGGATGAGTAAGAAAACAAACACCTCGCGTGGCTGTAGTTTTAGACGACGAGCGGTGGCGGCGACGACACGTTTGTTACATAAATATATATATATATATGTACATGTATTTATGGGACATACGCGGTGGCGCGGTGCAGCAGTATCAGCTCTCGAACGGTTTATTGTCTTAATCGATGACGTACCCAAGGTCCAGATTAAAAGCAAACATCAGACAGGAGGGCTACTTTATTACCTCCGGCCATAAAATTCGGCCCTAATACCCCCTCGCTGCAGCGGCGATGAGGTGGCTCATCCTCCACTGCATTATATATATTATTAGATATCAAATCCGCAACGCACTTACTACCCTGATCCAACATCCCGTCGCCTCTATCGTCGCCCGTTAAGATTTCATTGCCGTTAACGATATAACCTAAATTTCACGCGAGTTTAATAAAGGAGCAAAAATCCGGACATGATATGGATTAGGTTATGTGTAAGGCATAGATCAGAATATTATGTAGACCGCCTGTCTGGCTACACTCGCAGAAGCACCGGGTATTGGTGATTTTTAATATTTAGTATTATCTAGTATTATATATATATATTAAGTGCAAGGCCGTATTTGAGAGGGGGGTTTTGGGGTTCAGCCCCTCCTCCCTGACTGAAACTTTTTGTATAGTTAATGAATTTAATTTATGAAACTAAATTAACTATAATAATGTAGGTACCATGTTTCCCTAATAATATAATAACTGTATAATATTGTATTGTTATACCTTATCCATATTATATTATATATAAATATAAAAATTGTTTGGCATTTACTATGTGTAATAAATATGTTACAAACGATTTATGGACGGAAGAAGAAAACTTATTGAACTTATACGTCTATACGTCTATATATTGCCGTTTTACCCGAATTCGGTTATTGAAGCATATTACACTAAATGTAACTTTGAATTTTTGGAAATTATGAGCTAGGTATACATTACCAGTTATGACATCAACACCTGAACGGACTGAACGCATATTTTCTACCATGAAAAGATTAAAACACTATTTACGAAACTCATCAGACGACCAAGTACCTACGTCTTTCAGGTTTCTTACTATAGCTCTTTTCAGGGTATAGAAAAATTGAAATCAATCCAGATGATATGATCGATTGTTTTGAAAAATGAAAAAAAGACTGCTATACTCCATACTATAAAAATATTTAATTGAAAACTGTTTGATTTCATTAGTTTATTTTTCGGACTATATGTATATGAGTCCGACGGTTTCGGGAAGCCGTCTAAAGCTGTCTACGTTAGGTATGTATGTATGTAGCATGTGTAATGTGTATATTCAATATTGTGTAATGTGTACCGTGTATGTCGTATGTACATACTAATTAATAATAATTTACCTATCAATATTTAAGAGTTGATTAAAAATATTTCTCTGTTGATGATAAAAATCACATTTCTCATATATTAATAATTGAATTTTAATCTAGGGCGAAGAGATTTTTTTTTTAATTCAGTGATAAAACATAATAATATATTGGCTAGCGAGGTTCTAATTGTTCTAATTATTATCATAATCACAATTATTTATGGTAAAAAAAAACAGTAAATTGTTTTAAATTTACATTCTTAGTAACTGTGTAATGTGTATAATATTATGTACTCTATCGATACTACTTATAATAACATTTAATGGGACAGCTCTATCTAGAATGTGTAATTCTCATATTAAATTTAAAAAAAACCCTCTATTGAGTAAAAAATAATATTATCTATGAAAAAAAAAAAACTGTGATAATTCGTTTAATTTACAATCCTTAACCTTTGAGATAGGAGAGCAAAGTTAAATGAACTTTCACAAAGAAAAACATGTACATTATGAATTGTTTGTGTGATAATTAAGCAATAATATATCAATCATCATCAAATATCGAAACTATTATTGTGTGATTTTCTAATTTTTAAGTTTGAATCACAAAATTGACAAAAAATATAGCTTTTGGGCCGTTGATTCTAATTTCTAATACATTATACAATAGATAGACGGAGTCAAGCACGCTATATACACTTTTAATATAAATTAAAAGTGGTGTCAAACTCCCGGTGAAACACAGCGTAACGGAATGTTAGAAATATGAACCGGTTCGACAAAGAATCCAAATCGAGGGGGCCCTCGATTCAGCACTCGGACCCGAAACCGAAGACAACTATAAAATACTCTTAATTTAAATACATCTTATTATTGTTCGTTTGCTATAATATTTTTATTTATTATTACATGTTTAAATATTTGTAAATATTGTAATTATTGGAACTGCAAACCATATTGTCCATTACTATAAATCCAATGTATCATCCCCATAAGCAAACCTAACACGTTGTAATGACTGCCTTAGACGCCAGATTATTTTTGAGATGAATAATAAAATATAAATTATATTTATAATATTATAATTTAAAACTTAAATTTCATTTAAATGTATATATTTTAGATTCATGGTTATTTTTAATGTCATTTAGGAAAAGATTTTTGTTTAAAAATCTGTATCAATTATTTTTTGGTTATGGTACCTCTATTCGGTAAATATCGGAAAGGATAAATTACGATGTTGTGATGGAAATCACCTAAACAAATATTTATAGGTACACTTTAGAGGACGCCCTTAGAATTCTAAATTATGTATGTATTGGTTTTTTTTAGTCATAACACCGGCCTTAAAATGGAGATTTACACACAGCGTGTTAAACGGTTGTATACACGCCAATGTAATATATAATATAATAACTTAGTGCACCTATAATTACATATTTAGTTGAAGTGGAATTACGAAAAAAATTGATAGTTATATATTTTATATTTACTTATTTTATAAAATATGATGACAAAGTATTATACTTTATTATCGTATGGTACACATCGGTATATTATATTATAATATAGTAAAATAAACATTTTTATCAACGACGGCGATTCGAACCACTATAATACACATGCAGGAATGCGTTCAAGTGCCGAAAAAAAATGGTAAATGGTTGTTTGTTTATCCTCATTTTCAACATATAAACATATTACTATATATATGATATCGATTTATTTTCTTAACGCCTCATCTTGGTGTGGGGCGCTTTTGTCCACTAGATCGTTATATATTATCCGGTGTGACCCGTCCACTCTTATACCTACTCACATATGATACTTAGGTGTGCGTGTATAATATATATATATCTATATATATAGATCGGGGACTGGAAATTAGAACGTTTTCGTCAAACATTTTTATACATATATAATATTATGTACCTACCTACCTACCTACCTACTTACCTACCTACCTACCTACTTGGGACCAGCACCTTATTAAGTACGATCAAAAAAATAAAATAAAAACGTGTCGGTTTTCACGCACCAGAACACGCGCGATATTTATAATAATATAATGCATAAATATATACGTATTATAATATACACATACATACATCATATATAATAATAATAATAAAGAAGACCATAAATCCCTAGCGATCCCTTCGCGCGGCAGTCTGGTCAAAATATAATATACAGTGTGATTCGCCAAGCATGCGCCCACTCATTTTTTCATTTAATAACGAATTTTTCAAACTTGAATTTTATAATTTTTAAATATACTTAAAAACCATATTTTTAAACTCTTGAGATTTTTTTAGCCCTAATTGTGTTTGGTACACATAGACTTCAGTGTTTATAAAAATGGTAAATAATAATTTTATAAAAAAATTAAATACAATATTATATTGAATCTAGTATTAATTATATCCGGACCATTTTTATAAACTATAAATATCAATAGATGGTATAAAACTAAAATTAACTTTAATAAACTAAAATTTTCAAATTACAATAATCCTTATATTTTCCAATAACCTATAATCCTATACTTCCAGTACACGCGGTTAAATAACTCAATAACTACTCGTTCAAATTTTGATATTAATACGTCCACGTTTTCGGAAAATTATCCGCTAAATAATTTGAAATAGAAAAGGGAGAAAAATAGAAGTTTGTATCTCCATGGGACAGTAATAATTTACTATTATATAGATACTGTATTTTCGAGTTCCTATATTTAAAAATTATATAACGATTTTAATTAACTGCAAGAAGAAAAATGTGGGAGCATGCTTGGTGAATCATCCTGTATATATCACACATAGTAAACACATATGTTGTGCACCGAGGTGATATTATTATACGTATACCACGCGCGTATTATTATACCATATTTATTGTGACTGCTGTTGCGGGGATGATAACCACACACGTGACCGGGCCGAGAGGTTTCGACAAGTATAATATTATATACGACGATTATAGGAGGTGTGTATTCGACGCACGATACGGCCACTTCTTCTTGTAATATACGAGCCGCACTTGACTGCACACACACGACACACGACGACGACGACGAATAATAATAATATGACAGTCGATTGACGATCCACTAAGTATACCTACCCCGTAGGTAGGTACTTGGTGTTTTTATTAGACAGCTGTATCATTATTATCGTTATACACGCCTACAGCTATATGTTGTATGTGTATACGGTACACGGTATACAGAGTTTAAACTTACTATGTATTATATTATGTAGGAGGTACTTACAATTTACCTATTATTCGTAATTTATACGCCTGACTTTTTTTCTTCAAACCGTTCGAAAGGGACAGTGTTTACGTAATTAACGCCACCTCGAGAGACGACCACACGCGAAATATAATATAATATTATGTTCCACGACACACACTCGACCGTCGACCCGGCCATAATACATAATACAATATATTGTACACGATAGGTATTGTATCCTACCCACGACGCCGCAACAACTGCAACAAGTCCGGTGACCAAGGATTTTTGCGGATGAGAAGAAAAAATGCCAATACTTGTAAAGTTAACTGTCTATAGTATTATTCATGTTAAATTTAAATTATAAAAGGCATATCATGGTATGTCACATAAATCTATCATTTACTCTCTGGTGTAAGATACATTATTTGTAAAAGCATTAAAAAAAAAAAAAAATCAAATATTATATTATATTATTTATGTATAAAATATATCGCGTTCAGTAGACGCGATATTTACATTAAGTAATTGTTATATTGGAATGTTTAAAAAGTTGGATGTTTTACTCGATTAATATAATAGTTGTCCGTGAATCTTGCCAAATACGCCGCAGGAACCAATTTCTTTTTTATACGTGTCGATAGTTTTTTGATATTTAGGTGCATCTTATTGGTCGATATTTCTTCATGTGTGATGTAATAGCCTCTAAAATTAAAAATTAAGTTTTTTAATGGAATAAAATTCACAAAATAAATGCACATAGGTATAGAATAATTGATTATTAGTTATAATAAATGTTTTACTGATAATAAGAATAATATGATAAATATTATGTTAAAGAATACCAGTGAAATTATATTTTATTGAATATAATACATTTTAATCCAGTATAAAATTTGCGCTACTTATTAAAATATAGCATATTAATTAATAATCATTAGTATATTGTTCTGAAAACTAAAATTATTATTATTTCGAGTACTTAAGCATATATTGCTTAAAATTTAAATAAGTAAATAATCTTTAATAAGTAATTTTTTATTCATAGTAGATATATTATTAAGCAAACGTGAAATTGCTTTAGTAAATCATACATTTACAGCTTTAATAAAGCCAATAAGTAAAAAAAAAAATAGTAACCGCTACAAAAAAAGTAGAATACAATTACAATTACAATGCCAACAATGTAATTAAAACGAAATATATATATTCTCATTTGAAAAAAAAAATTTGGATCACCACACCAGGGACTTTCCTTTAATTGTGTAAACAATTTAAGTAGTTATTTAAAAATATGGTCTTTATAATTATAGGTAGGTATGATTAAAATTCTAAGAATCAAAATGTATAGTATAAACTTATTATTAAATGAAAACAATTGCATGATCATGTTTGGTGATTCGTTATAAATATGTTACTGGGAAATTATTGTTCTATATCATTCCCGGAAAATTTAAAATATGAAGTTATGTAACTTATATTAGAAATACAAACTAAGAACTATTAAATATATAAATAATTGTATATTGTATTATTATTTATCGCATGATGAATACTAACATGGTATTAACTATTAACTATTAAGGTATACAAATGTCGGGTTTCATAAAAAAATTTATTAATATTAAAATTTATTAGACCAATTTTTTGCCGATAAATCATTTGATCATCTTTTTTGGGGAACCATTAGCCCACTATAATTCTGTTATTTTAAATGTTTAGTGATTGTTCATGCAATCGGCTATTCATCCAGTAGCTTTGCACTTAATTTCTAATAAACAATTTTTATTTTTTAGCACGGTACATAATTATAATAATATTCGTATGTGGTATGTAAATGAAGACACTGATGTAGTACACTAGTTCATGTAATAAATATACTTGTTTTTACATGTAAATGTAAATGCAAAAAAATACAAATTATATTTACAACATTGTAAAGCTCAACTCTATATAGTTATAAAATAATAATTATATGTACCTAACTATAATTCATCAGAATATCTCGATTAGTGTCTATTTAAAACCAAATATAACAGAGTTGGTATATTTAGTTTAAGGGTATTCGATACCGCGATTTTCTGTTTTTGTCTAACACGCGCGCGACATAGGATTTTAGACGGGTTTTTTGTAAACATACAAATTGATTAAATGAAGCGATAAGAATTCTGAAAAGAGATTTAAATCTGTCGTCAAGTCTACTTGAAATCGACTTTTCAACAATTTTGTTTTTTTGATTTTAACGTCTCCAGAAATTGAAATAAGACAATTTTTAAATACTTTTTTTTTAATATGACGTTTTTAGAAATTTGGGGGATAATATTAAAAATTTGGGAATGTTGATTTCAAGTAGACTTGACGATGAATTAAAATCTGTTTTTAGAAATTCTTATAGCTTCATTAGATATATTGGTATGTTTTCCGTTCGGCAAGAAACACATCTACAATACTATATGTCGCGCGTGTGATAGACAAAAACAGAAAATCCCCGGGTGGAATTCCCTTAAGATAGTTTAGGTACATTGAATAAAGTGTGATATCTGATTATATAGCTTCAATAATTATTTTCGTCTAGATTATCAGATATAAAAACAAATATGTATGTATTATGTTTTTAGCCATAAGCTAAAAGCAAAACTACATAATATGGTATATACTGAGTATGCCCAAAAGCACTAAATTAACACTATATAAAACAAAGTTTGTAAGAAATGTAGAATCAAGAAGTTAAGTTTATAGGTATATTTAGACGTGTAGTATTGTTTTATTAAAACGTGGTTAATTCATTTTTCATAAATTCTATATTCGAGCTGTTTAATGAGCATTTTAATATTTTATACAATACGATTGATTAAAATATTAACTATGAGATATAATAACTATGTACTTTAAAGTTTAATTATAACAATATTCAATAATTTATATACTATATTTAAGACTAACTAAGATAATTTATTTTGTATAAAACAATTTAAATGAATTTAGACTACGTAGTATTGGATAATACTGATAGTCATTAGACTGTGAAAGTCGTTTCATGTTTCAAATTAGACGTCATAAATATAATATAATATATGAATATTACAAAAAATATATTCGATATGGGTTGCAAAATTGATTCATTACAAAAAAAAACTACTTATTAAATAAATTATTATTATTATTATTTGGTAAATTATTAGCACACCTTAATGTGAAATACTCGTCCTACTTAATATGTTCAAGCTATTATATTAACTGTTTATCTATGATCTACCATAGTATAGATAACAACAATTAATAATATCCAAAAATTAAAATAATATTCTATATAATTATATATAATAAAATCAATATTATACATTAATATAATATTATATTATTATCCATAAAAGTATGTAATATGTACTAATAACGTACCTAATATAGATACGATTTTCAAAGATATTTTTAAATAATTTTTCCTGGTTTTAAGACCAATAAATGGTAGTTTTTAATAAAATATTTGTATTTTTCAGAATAACAGTACCTAATACCCAAGTTAAACAAACTAAATTATAAAGAAAACTATACACAATGATTTTAAGACTATTATTATTATTTATTAGGTATATAGTTTTAAGTTTGGAAAGAACAATAAACACTACTTACAGAAGAAAATCGTTACGGTGAAAGTTACTGCCGGTGG
The DNA here is from genome assembly GCF_019925205.1 of Metopolophium dirhodum. Classification (NCBI taxonomy): domain Eukaryota; kingdom Metazoa; phylum Arthropoda; class Insecta; order Hemiptera; family Aphididae; genus Metopolophium; species Metopolophium dirhodum. The sequence goes on from NC_083566.1 coordinate 7,824,519, forward strand.
CGATGAAACATTCTGCCAAATCTGCCATAGCTGTTGTGCAGATTTTGAATTTTGGTTGACACGGCGAAGTATCTGAATAATATATTATTTTCGCGTTTCTACATAGAACGGAATAGTTGTCTTTGCAATAATATTTAAGTCACTAGATTTTAAAACAAATCATTATCGTTGTTATACAACTAGTCATGCATTATAATATCTAAGCACCAATGCATGTTGGTACAAACTTCACGAAGACTCGGTCTGTGGACAACTGCAGAGTTCAGTGTTTCATCGGTGTCTAATGGCATAATATGGCTGAAGTCAATATACTTAATAGTACCTACATGAATGTTAATTATTGTTATTTATGATATGTGAAGTCCAAGTGCAAAAATAGAACAATATTGTCGTATCCAAAGTGTATAATATCTCTGAAAACGTTGAATTATTATAAATTATAACTTATAAGCAGCCGTACAAACTACAAAATATACATATCGTTACGATATTACAGTATAGAAAGTAAACAATACTGATAAACATCATTATTATATTATACTATTAAATATTATCGTATTACGATTGATAATAATTAATAATACAGATCATGAGAAAGTGCATAATTTTTAATTAAGTGTTTGATACCTACCTAATACCTATATACGGGCATACGGCTATACTGCAGGTGACTTTGTAGTCTATCTACACATATGATACAAATGAATATTGCTGTTAGTCTCGCTAAAACTCAATAACGGCTTGACCGATAAGAATAATTTCTTTTTTTGTTTTGTTCGCTTTAATACAGGGATGGTTAAAAAATAATAATAAGGATAATCCTCAAGAAAAGTTAAAAAAAAATTCAAAATTTATAATTTAGTAATGATGGAAAATTGTCTAGCTTAAAGCGATTGTATATCCGATTGCGATGAACCTTTGGGAAGTTGTTGACTTAACTCCCGTGGAGGTTTCTGGCATATTTCATTCTGGCGCATTACAATCTAAACTGGGTTACACCAATATAGTATTTTGTATTAGTTGATAATTTTTTCCCAGGTAATGTCAAGTTATACAGCTATATCAAAAACTACCCGATGGCACATTGTATTCAATCCGTCGTAGGTTGGAAACACGACAAACTTGGTATGACTTTGAAACTTTAGAGTTAGATATTATACACTTATACGTACGAACCTCCTACCTATACCTGATAACATACTATACTCGCATAATCACAAGCTAGTCTCAAGGGCAACGCCGTGCGGGATGGCTATAATATAATATTTTAATCGAACGTGTCTGACTTACTGACTGATCAACGTAAAGTGCGCTCTAAGAAAGCATTTTCCAAAATTCCCATTTTAAAGTGATGCTTGGAAAATTATTTTGAGATTTGAACACCATTACACCGAGTATTAAATAACGAATTCAACAAAGTTTGAATCTTATAGAGTAAAGGTATTTTTAACGGGCAACGAAGTGCACGATGTCAGTTATAGTATAATAATATAATACATTTTCAATGGTCGTCGGTCAATCATCAACAGATAAATGGGAATTGATTTTAACCTAGAATTTCGTTTATATCATTTAAATTTAAAATAAAACATAAATATATATTTATTGTTTACTATAATTATAAGCCTATGTTGGCCATGAATTATCGATAAACTTGATAAAGTGATGAGTAGGTACATCAATAAGTTTATATTTGTACAACATGTAAAATATTATACATTAATATATACCAAATACCGACAACCGAGACAGTATTTTCAGTTTAAAGTACTTGTATTGGTATATTAATTGTAAGTAGGTAATGTACTTAGTAAAATTTAAGATGTTTGTTGATGTATCTATTTAACAAAATAAATAATAAAATGAATGAAGTTATTTGTTGCATGGGTACCTACGATTGCATGAATGGTATTTTTTGAACATCTATAATAATATAATAATATATTAAATGTGGGCATATATTATGTTTTTCAGATTTTGGTTACCAATGATAAGTAATTTTAATTAATTTTAATTGTAGTAGATATAGGTAGTAGACCCTACATAACGTATATAGGTTATTTACGTATACCTATATCATGGCACCATATACAAATGGAGACATGGATAGTATATCTGAATAGATCTGACAGACATCGTCAGCACCCTAAATTTAAAATTGATTTCGACATTATTTTATTTTATATTAATACCTAATTTTAGTAAAAAATTGTAATACAATTCGAAATAACCTAAACCAATATTTGTATAATCGGTGTACTTGAAACGTTGATGATTATTCAATCAATATTATTATCAGGTTAAATTTTAAGTACGAATAGGAACGTGGATAATTTTTTAAATTTCTTTATAATTACGACAATTAGGTAATACTTATAATTACATCTTAGGTATATACAAATAATGATTTATAGGTACCTAATCACCCAATCATTGCATGAGATGTATAAATTGGTAGAATTGAATTGTTGTATTCTACATAATTATATGAAGAAAAAAAAATTTATCTAAAAATTGTATTCACTTTCTATAATATTACATAACAATAGGTCAAACTACAAACGTATTTACAACATAAACGCTGTAATTTTTTTTTTATGAGTTACGTTTTGTGAAAAATATCAGTGGACTAAGTAGTATAATAATAATTATCCACAGAAAAGAGTTTAGGATTATTCGACAAAAAAAAAAATTGAGGATTGTAATGGAACATTACGTAAAATAGCTATCTGACTATCTTACCAGGTTTAGTAGGAAATTGATAAATAATAAATGGTGCAAATATAATACCTTTATAAGTTTAAATTTGTAAATATAGTATATAATATATATAGATACATTATAGATACATTTCAAAAATAACATTGAACCAGTCCTTTACATACAAATTATTACAGAACGGGTTTCTTATAATTTTAAATGAGTGATTATACTTAGAACCTTTCAGTCTTCTAAAATAATGAACACTTTATATCTAATTATAATATAATTATGGATAGTTTTAAACTCAAAACTTATATATAAAATGATTTAAATGATTTAACATAGTTAAGACATACAATTAATGTTCAACACATTTTAAATGTAATGTTACAGGTTACAATCAATATTTATATAACAAAAATATTATATCAATTTAATAATAGTAGAACAGTAATATAATTATCGACAGATGAAAAGAAAAAATTCCAGAAAATATTGTAAAACAATTACTATTTATTTCTATAATAGTATTATGATTATATTATTATGATTTAAGACCATATTCGGTATAAAATTGATATACTTATTAATTATTATATTCGTATTTAATAGATAAGTCGACCTAAATTTGCTTAAGATAATATTAATAAATACATAACCATAATATAATTTAGGAACCAACCGAATCTATTAATAAATAATAATACGTTAATACATTTATAAATTAATAATCCCTAAAATGTATTTTTCTTTTTTTTACTTCATAGTTAATATCGTTCTTAATTAAACATGATATATAGGAATAGGTTACTAATAGTTGATGAATGTAAGATAATAGAGAAGATAATTAAATATCATAACTCAAAATACAGATTCTTAACAGGTCTTAACAGGCCTATCTCGTGTATTTTATATAATTAGTAATTAAAACAATATTTTCTATCAAAATCTTTTATCATATACCTATAAAACAAAATATAAAGTATATTATATTATTTACTTACGCATGTTTTTTGGTCAATGCTTTTTTTAGCAACTTATTTGTAATTTCACATTCTATCAGGTATAGGTTTTTTTTTTAAATGTTATTATTATGATATAAAAATATCAAACATTTATCCAATAAATCTATAAGTGTAGTTATTTATAATAATTTAAGAATTGAATAACAGTTAAGTTCTTAATTACTAACATGTGCAAGGAGAATCCAGTGCTTTGAATATGAATATAAAAAAGTAATAATGCCAAAATTCACTCTGATAAAAAAGATTATTTCAAAAATAATCAAACAAAATAATTTGTGTCCCCTTTCATGTATAGAACCCCCGAAAAACGCCCGCTCAATAGGCGAACTTGAAAATTAGGGGTGTGCGACCACTGAGAGATAGCTACGTCTATGTCACGGTTATCTACACCGTGTAGATAACCGTGGTCTATGTATATTATACACGATTCTATTCGAAATTCAAATAACTTACCTTCATGTTCTCACAAACGACTTTTTCTATACACTTTCAAAGTTTAAAATGTACTCTATAAACTTAGTATTATAGATAACAATATATATATTATAAGGTTATACCACCCGCGTAAAATATATGTTTTTTATGTTTATCTTGCCATACACTCACAAAGGGTAAATAGAATAAAATACAATTCACGGGAAGATTGTGCGTATATATAATATTATATAGGTATATAGGATATATAAGACTATCCAGTCTTTGCCGGATGAGAGGGTTGAGGGTGGTTGGCGCCGCTGTATAGTCATTTTAACATTATACGCCTAACGGCAACAGCCTCCGCGTAATGGATTTCTGCGTAGTCGCCCAAAGGCGTTATTTTAGCGCTGATACGCCTACACAATAATATTTTGTACATATATATATACGATATTTACTCAAACTCGACGGCGGATTTGCATGTTGAAAACCAACTACGCAACCGGAGGCGTTTCACTTTGATGTGCGCTGCAAAGTCAAAAGTTTAGAGCCCCTTAAACCGATGTAAATATTCATATATATATATATATATATAAAATATATACATATACATATATTATATATATATATATAGAGAGAGAGAGAGAGTAGTGAAAGAAAGAGCGGGAGAGAGACAGACAGACAGAGTGATGGAAAGGTTAGGTGAGTACACCGTCGTCGAAATTTACTATTGGATTTGCTGTATTCATAATATTACATAAACGACGGCAACATACCCTGAGGCTGAGTGAATATATACAGTATATAGTATATATATATACACACATAAAAGTACAATAACGTTGTAATACGCCGTTTGCCGTGCGTTCAATTAACTGAAAAATCGCAGGCAACCGTTTATCGACGTCGCATATTATTGTTTCGGGTTGATTAGATTTCTGCCCTCTTCTTCCGTTGCGACAAAGCAATAAATTATTATGCAAACCCTTAACATAGCTTATTACAGCTACGCGTATCTACCACGCACCCGGGAGGTCAAATGTTGAACTTAAAAATATACGGTACACCCTATACGCGTTGCACAACTCAAAGTTGAAGATAAACGTATTTTTTAGTGCTCCAAAAGGTGATTGAAATTTAGAATGTACCTATATAAAACATTTTTTTTAAACGTATGAAATTCCATTTTAGGGTAGAATTTATTAATTATGGTCATTGGTAATTTATTATATTATAATAATTTACGTATTTAAATATTGCAAATAATATTAAATTATGCGTATGACAACGTGTGACAGGGTTTATTTTTAAATTGTATAAGAACACGGAAAACGTTTAATTTTGTATTTAATTATACTATATATTTTTACAATTTAGAAACTTGCAACTGACGTCAAGTCGATCACCGTCTACCATCATAATATATTACATCTATAATAAATTACGGACGCCGAAAATTATTTATACGGTCACAATATTAAAATATGCAATAGGTGGCTGAATATAGTGACTCTTGCAGGTGTCGTCCTGTCCCGGAGCCGGCTCGATCGATCGTAATAATATATACTGCTGCCTGGAAAATCGGCGCTTCCGCGTAGCCCCTTTGCCCGCCGAGACTCTCATCGCGCAGCAGTATCAGATAATGATGGTCACGGATTACCAGCGGCAGCCTTCGATGCGTCTTCAACAGTCATCCGTCTTGAGTGCAGATGATATCGCCGTATACATGGCGGCGTTGCCACCGATTTCCCAGGTCAGCACAGGAGACGCATATACATAGACGTATATTGTATATATAGGCTAACAAGTGAGTAACACGCGTATCCGGAAGTTCCAGAAAGCCCCGACCCGTTACCTAACCACTTATACCGAGACTTCGTGATGGTATAGCGATTGCAAAGTTGGTACCGTAGGGTCGTGTTACTCAGCTAAAACGTGCCGAGCGAATGGAATCTACGACCTATCGTGCAGACCACGCCAACCAACAATACAGTATCTAATAATTATATACAGACACAAAACCGTCCGGGAGAGTTCAGACTCGACAATAATAACGGTCGGCCACGCATTCGACCATCGGCGTTCCTGTCGTACCTACTTAGGGCGGATAACTATACATAATATAACCAGTACCGGAGATGGTCTGCACTATGCTCTGCACACTAACTGTTACCGCGATTATGGTAAAATCCGTTGCTCGCCGCCGAAAATTCGAAAGTGACAGGATAGGCTTGCATTGACCCGATCAGTATTTACATCTAAATTGCAATTTGGGATTAACTATAAATCGTAACTGTTTTGAACACGTATCTCTGATTATTATTTATTGTAACGTCGTTTTTACTATCAGATTGTATGCAATTGAATTTTAGTCTAGTAATGCTTACGCATTTATAGAATCCAAAGTTTTTTCAAATAACACTGTTATCGATTTTATTGACATGCCTATCATAACGTACGTAGCTTAGTACGTACGCGTCTTAATGTACGAAATTCGTCATCCGTCGGGCAATGAGTTTCTCAAAATCGCGGGTAAAGGTACGCCTCCGGACGCCGGACGCGACGAATCCTGAATCCCTGCATATGGTATTTCCCTTATCTTATCTCAATTGCAACTTTTTATTAAAGAAATTCATGTAAACTTTGAACAATTTGTTCATTACTCAATTTAACTGTTTTTCTTCGATGTAAAATAGTATAATGTACAATTCAATTTAGTCCTGAAATCTTAGTTTCGTCAAATACAAACAGTATAATAGTTGATTTTTACGGGAATATAAAAATAGTAACTCCGAGATAGGTAAATGGCTTTAATATTTTTTGGTTATAGCTGTATTTGCCATCAGAGTAAATTGAGATAGCATATTTTGCAAATTTCATAACTATTGCTTGACCTGACCTGACCGATTATGCTTGTCTGATTATGTTTTTGCATCATGTATATTATATTTTACCCATTTCAAACTTCAAACCATCCCCGTAGGCTAAAAAACGAAATTATGAGAAAACAGGGACAACAAACGGAGCTGCAGCTTTCCATAAAGGAATTTTAATAATGAAAATGTATTTGGATGATCTATATGCGCAAAAAGTTGTAATTTTAATAAATGTGCACAAACTAGGGACGCCCCAATATATTACTATATAGTAAATAGTAACTAACTTATTTTAATATTATAATATAAAATATACAATTTTTAAATAAATAAATTCAATTCAAACATTTATTTTTCAAAGAATTTGTTAAAATGTTCATAAACATTTTTGATTAGCATTGATTTTGCATAAAACATTTATTATAGGTACTAAGGCGTACTTATTTTATATATTATGCGTTGTCTGTGGTTATTCCGATCGATTATTATTTATTACGGCAGGATTATATTATAATCATAGCGAGTAGCGTCAAAAAAAACAATTTATTATGCGGATTTTATTAATTTTTTTTTCTTTTTTTAATTTATATAAATTTTTTATATACGCGTTTTTGATATTTTGCTAAACTGAAAAACTAGCCCATTTAAAAACATGTTGTTGGTGAATGGTAATTTACTATAATATTAAAATATTAATAGTTTATAATAATACCTACAACCGAAACCTCCATAGTGATTAACAGAAAAGTACAGAACACGAATCTGAAAACATTTTTAAAAAAAACGCACTAATCCACTTCAGCGGGACGATAATATAACATATTATTATATTATTGTGTACCTATAAAGGTATACACCTAGTATGTAGTACTAGGTACCTACATAATAATATGATAGTGCGTTGTTGTTACAATAAATGGTCGAACAAATGCCATTATATAGTGATCTATGATAATATTTTAATATTGTGTGTTCGTAATAATAGTATTATATATAGATACATTATTTTAATTTTATATTATAACGTTTACACAAATTACGAGTGGAGCAATTTTATATGGATAATACCAATGCTGCAGCAGTGGACTATTGAACAGCAACGTATACATTGTGATAATAACATAAATATTAATATAACGACTGTATATCTGCGATTATAATAATATACTAATAATAATTATGTACCGGGTTATCGCCTGATGCATACATTCCCGGTATACGACGTGACGAATATTATTGCGTTCTGACGGTTTTATGATTTCTTTTCGTATATTTTTCTTCATTTCGTTTTAATTTACGTGTAGAATGTTATTTTTTGAGTCGTCAATCGTCTGTCGTTCAGTCGATGGTTCTCAATAAGTAATCACTAATAACACCATTATAGAGAGGTTATCATCGCGCCGACCGAGCTCCCGCCGCCAGTTGCGACGTGTGTTGCGTTTATCTCCTCTACGGCTCTACATAAAACACTGTTACACGGATATACATGTTGTAAATAATTCTATATGCATAATATAGGTATACGATTATTAATGATTTAAATGTGCACGATAACAGAAACGAAAAAAAAAAATCGAAGTCTAATAATTGTCGCCAGTCTGCAGAAGTGTTTGATATTCCTATGGTCATTGCCGTCCGTGCTCGTCGTCCAGACAATTATAATTCGTCACGGCAGCCCGCGGCGGCGTCCCGCGAGCGTACACAAAATGTTACGACCCCGCTGGTCGCTATTATAATGTATATTTTATATTATATACATACGTATTGGATTTCGGGACTATATATACATTGTATATTAAACATAATATCTAATTTATCGACCATAAACACCCCAACACGGTTGTCAGACCCGACGATAGGTTCGGATGGCGGAAGGTGAAAGACAAATTCAAAAACACCGTCACGGTCCTTCACGTCGTACACACTACACACACACACATATATATATACCTACATATACTTATATTATACACGTATGCACATATACGTGCTTGCATGTGGTGGATGTGTGCACTGTGTGTGCGTCTAACCCTTTGAAGCGATTTATTTTTTTGAGTTGCCCCTGACCCCGATTTTGATATAGATATTTTGTCGCATATTAGTCTCCGTTCACGGTACACGCCGCTGCTCCAGAATTATAGACATAATATGATATTATTTGTATTCGTACAACACGCACCGCGTGTAATAAAGTATACAAATAATAATAATAATAAGCATTTCGACACGGTGAAATTGATAATACGCAAAAACGACCGCAATAAAAATAATATAAATACAGGTAAATAAAGACGAGCGGAGCCGGTGGAGTTGACGAAAAATAAAAAAGGCAACGAGCTTAATCCAGTCAATATCGTGGGTATATGTTAAAGTGTAGACTCTACACTGTAGAGTATGAGTATCTGAAATCTATAATATTTAATAATTTATTTTTATAAAAATAGAAAATATTTAAATATTGTTATGCACTTATGTTGGAGATGCAGTGACTGTGATTATAATTATTGTTATAATGCGATGATAAATATGTAGGTAAGATTTCAGTGCTAGAGAATAGTATAATTAATATAATGTAATTAAACTATAAATACCTAAATAAAAAAACTACGTCTTGCTGAAACATTTCAAGTGGATATTATAATATTAACAAACACAATAAATATGGACTGATCAAAAAAAAATAGGAAGATAATAAATTGACGGTCGGCGGACTCGGAACTGAATAAATAAAAATAAGCGGTTTTCCTGCTCCTAATTTTTTATTTATTTCTCGTCAACAGTCCCTCGCATTGCATTATTTCGTATTGTGTGTTAGTAATAAATGGATTAATAAATCAATATTTTACGTATTATGCATAATTATAGAGTTTCCTCTAAAACCTGATACAAGGTTTTATTTTATATAGATATACATAGTACATACATATTTTGGTAAAATATATGTATTGCTTGTGTTAAATTGTGTATTATTATTTACAACCCCCAGCAGTTACTTCTCCAATATCAGTTAAACATCAACAATTTAAGATCCAAAATTCTGAAGCACAAAAATAATCACACTACGAAAATAAATGTTATTTTTTAAATTTACCTATTATATATTTTAACCCTTTCAGTCCCGAATTATGAAATGGCCAAAAAATAATAATATTTAAATCAAGATATGTGTGCCAATAGATGTTACTTACATGTTTACAATGTTCGTAGTACATACATGTTTATAATATTAAAAATGTGTGAAAATATTTGTTATAGTAACAACTAACAAGTGAAAACCATCGGATGTTTTGATTTTCATATAGAACTTTTTTAATTGGATTTTAATCCAGTCTTGTAGAAGGGGTATCCTTGTATTATTGTGGATTTACCTATTCCTCGTGACCATGGGGCATTTGAACTAAACATATTATTATATAACTGCAACTCGGATAAAAACATTGTTATATTTCTATAATCCGCTTATAATTTGGGAAATCAGTTGTTCAATTACTATATTATGCTTATGCGTTATTGGGTCCACGAACACGATATACCTAAAGGCTAAACGATGACCAATATTTTACCCGTATCAATTGTATCAGAAGTCCTTATCTGAGTAAGGGCATAATCAATTTGCATCACTGTGTATTAATATTATAAACTATTGTTAATTCCATTTCAGCTCATGGGTAAATTAAAACAATTATCATCATCGGTACTTACGAATGTTGGCTATAAGAAATGTCAGAAAAAAATATTAATTTAACGATAAGTATTAAAAAAAAGCGTTAAAACAGCTTTAATTAAATTAGAATAATTTAACATTATTGAAACGACATATTATGTCATTATTTAAAAATGTAATAACAGCTTGATCAATTTCTTTACAACGCAATACGGTGGAACCTCGGTATCTCGAACTGCGGTAGGTACCTCAAAGTTTCTGTGTATAGAATTTTTTTTCAGTCCCGATTCATACACGTATTATTTTAAATTAAATCTGTAACTCGAAGTTTCAATATGTCGGATTTTTTTTTTGGTCCCTCGAGGCTTCGAGATACCGAGGTTCTACAGTATATATTTTTTTTAAATAAAAATCAAGTCCTATATGTAGGTATTAATTATAAAATCATGCTATATGGTATAAGTATGAAATGGTTTATACTTACATTTTTCCCTCCTCCGTCGCAAAATACATGGTTACCATTCACCAATATAACAATTAAATTAAATATAATAATAATTCATATTATCAATATTTATTATTTTCCTAAATTTAGTAAATAAAAGCATATTTTGTCATTTTCTAGTTTTAATCACTATTATTATATGGTTTTCTATACAATATATCAAAAAAAAAAAAAATGTAATTAATTGAAACTGATTTAAGTTTGTATATTTGTATTTTATATAGAATATAAAAAATTATCACTTATTGTAGGGGATTCTATATGTACATATTGATATTCAGAAATATACATAGAATGTTCGATAGAGCTTGTAATTATGTATACCTATTTAAACGCCTTATTTAATTTTCATAAATAATTAAAATATAAAAATGTTTAATGGATATTTTTAAATTTATTCATGCAATTTTAGATATTCATTTTTTAGTGCATTGTATAAACATCTGAATCCTAATTATTATTTTAATATTTGTATATTAAAAAAAAGAAAAAAAGAATATTATTTTCAGAGTTCTAGTATATACAATATATAAATTCATTTAAAGTGAAACTATATTTATTTATAGTATCAATAAATGAATTTCATAGGAGACTAGGGGAGTTGTTGCATCCCTCAAGTTTAAAATGTACGTGGCCCAAAAAAAAAAAATTGTTTACGAATACCTATTAATTACTCTGATAAGCTGCAATAAGCTTGCGGTTCGTCATCGCGCGGGAATTTATAACTTGACTACGCCCAAGGGCATCTATCCGGGCGTGATAGCCACATATAGGTTAGGTACCTATACGAATATAGTAGTCGATTATAAAAACGTTATACATATTAATATTAACATCATAATGCGTAATAATTCTCGCTCTTATATGATATATAATAATACACACACACACACACACACACACACACACATAAATATATATGGGACCACGCGCGCGTTTAGTTTTCCCACGCCCACGCGTGGGTATAATCTTTATTGTTTACTATTATATTTTCTTCCTGTCGGTCTTCGGTGAAGAGATCTGCCAGTCGACCACTCGTAGACTTGTAATATATAGCGTACCTCATAATACCTGTTATACATATAGAGTCACTATAGACATCGCCATCGCCATATAATATAGTAATAGGCAATAATAATAATAATTATTATATTGTTATTACTTATTAGTCATTCTATTATTATTGTGCTGTGTATGATACGATATATTATTATAAACGTTTGTTCGGTAAGTATAAATATATAATGTATAATATTCTTGTATGATATTTACGATGGAGTGTGTGTGAACGTAATCAAACGCATGCTCGTATAGATTCGTATGTAATGTATGCTCATAAGCATATTATATGATTACGAATGTTATTATTTATTATACATATCTGATAGCTATATAGGTACCAGTGGCAAACTTTACTATTATAGATGTATATTTAATACAAAATATATAAGATAATTAAATCGGTTTGCTGGTTACGACTTACGAGTGGGAACGTATCGATACTTACCTAGTCACCCTTCGTATAATATGTGTTTTGTGTAAGCTACATATCCTGCAAATTAATCAATTAATACATAGTGGTTTAATCCCGCTGGTCGATTCGCGCCGGCTCCGATCGCCGCGCGCCACCGATTCCGCAGCATCGATATTATACAGTTGTTGTCGCTCGCTTCGTGCTTTGGTCCGTGTATTATGACGTTATACAGATAAAAACACATGGACATACTACTATATATAGTACGACAATATGGTTATCTTGGTCAGGGATGAAAATATTAGTCTCGAATAGATACGTGTAAGAAGTAAATATCAGCAGAGGCAGACTATGAACGAAATTAGGCCCGGCAAAACTATTTGACTGGCCTTCAAATTTAGTGATTTTCTAGGATATAAACAGTGGTTAAAGTGGGGGGGGGGGCCGCTACTAAATTTTAGTAATTTATTAATAAAGGTAAAAGGTCACCTATACCTATGTGATATAATATATATTATAATAAATTTAAATACATTATTCAACTGAAAGAATATGAATAGTTATATATTTATTATAAATTATTTTTTATTTGTTTTTTTAATGAAATGTTAAAAATTAAAATGTAAACACATATTATTTTTTTAAACATTTTAGGCAATGAATTGCAATTTATTTTTTACTTAGCAGGCATTATATGTTTTAAATCATTTTCCTTAGGAGAAAATTTGATTTTACATACTATTAACATAAACTTTTTATGAACAAATTACAAAGGTGTGTGAAAGAAACAAATTATACCTAGTTGGTAGTAGGTTTCTTTAAAAAGTTTGGTTAGATATAGACTTTGAAAGAACTCGGGAACGCTCCTCAATTTTTGTTGACTATTCCCCCCTCAGCATTTTTCTCACTTTAACCACTGGATATAAATGCGTGCATTTTTTTGGATTGAATAAAACATAATATATTACCAGTAATCACAGGGTACTAACAAAATAAATCATATTTTGTACTTAATAAAAACAGAATATATTATTTAATTTTAAAGAAGCTGGTAAGTGGATAACATTATGTGTGTCTAAAGGAGAATCACTGTAAAAATGATTCTGAGTGAAGATGATTTGTCTATATAATATTAATAGGTATGTTTTATGATATAATTGAGATGAAAGTAATTTACTTTACTTTAGGCATTAGTACTAAAGTTGGTTAAATTTTATCTACATTTGTAGAATAAAAAACTAAAGTAATTTCCAATTTACAATGTCCATAAATAACTTAAAACGAGTCAATATAACACAACTCGCATTTATTCAAAAAATACTTGTCTAATTCATGCCGTTTTTGAAATTTTGAACCCGACTCGAGCTTATCCGAAATCTCAAGTAAGTATTCAAAAATCGCAATAATCAAAATTTGAATATATGCATGATTTGAGACTTGAACATAAAAATCACCTAGTGTTACCTATTACCTATAGTACACCCTGCAATCCGTCGGTTGGCTGCAAATCGCAACTCATATAAAATAGTACTGCTATATTATTAATCTAGTGCCTATAATATACTGAGAATGCTAACGACAGGAATATTCTTATATTAAGTCATATTACGTTGTATATTTTTTTAAACGCAGTAATTTCAGGTAGGTACATAATAATATAATATATTATTATTATTATAACAAAACGAAATAGGTTAGTATTATACCGTCATGGACCCACGGTGCAGCAGCTGTAAACACGGTGGTTGTTATTCGGCTGTGTGCAATAATAATAATAATAGTATCTCCTATGACGAAGTCTTAACTCTTAACATTATATTATATTAATATATAGGATGGACGAACTGCAGCACAGTAATAATATCGATGCGTATTATAAATAGGGCGTTTTACGATTTTACACCAGCTCGCCGGTTTATTACGGTCGGCCCGTCCGTCGCTCTTCTGTGTTATTACGACCGACCGTCGACGCAGTTATATTATTATATATAATAATTAATATATTATAGCGTAGGTAGGTTACCCATGTACGCGTTTACACAATGTAACCGTCCTACCGGGCTTTTACCTGCCGCGTGCAGCCGACTGAAGACCATCACTTTAATATATAATCCCATCGTTTTGCACGGCGTATATAGTTACCCATAAACACGTATCTAATATTACCAAAAAGTAACCATAGCTATATACGAGTAGGAGGTAAAGGGGTATACCTACCCCAAATATATTATAATATAATGTGATTCGTAATGCGTATAATTGTTATGATATTTTTATAAAATGTAAACGAAAATCGTTAACACCCGAGACTTTTAAAAAAACGTAAAAATTGCCGTTATATCATAATATAGGTCCAATATATTATTGGTACCTAGGTAGTTAGAAAAAAAATCCACGGACAAAAAAGGTACGGAATTTTTTTAACGGAGTTTTTTGAACCACTGCCAGTAGGAAGGCAACCGAATGGTTAAAATAATAATATTTTATTATAAAATTTTCTTTATATGTCCTACCCATTTTGGGTACATTTGCGCAAAATTAAAAAAGATAGGCACCTATGCTAAAGATATCTATGTTTTTTCCGACAGCCGATTTGCACCAAATTTACCTGGGTAAACATTAACGAATTGGTGTAATAAATATATAAAAACACGACATACCTTATATTACAATAAAGTTACTTTTATAAGTCTATAGAATTTAAAGTTTTATATATTATTGAGTAGACAGATTGAGCGAAAATATGTATTATTGATAATTAGTTTTAAATAATACAGCTATACTGACTCTCTCCAATTAATTTACATAGGTAGTATATAAAAAAAATGTGCAATGGGCATCATACTGCCTTGTTCACCAACGAAATGTAAAACCTGAACTTAGGACTTGCATAATTAGTCACGATAATTTTGGTAGGGCCACTTGACGGCTCGACCAAAACCGTTTGCGCCGAGTCGTTGGCAGGCTGTGAGTCTATCGCCACCGGCTGCTGCGTCGAAGTGGCAGACGGAAATCCGACATCGCGATTGGCTGCTTCGCTATGTTTGGTATTGAACTATACCGTCTTAACACCGAGCCGGCGAAATGACTGTGACTTGCTGACGTGATTTTACAACAATGTTGGGTCAATTCTGCAGATGGAGATATAATCTCGACTTCAGAGTTCAGACGACTTTATATCCTGAACTTCTGCGATAATCGACACGATGTCGACTATATTAATATAATATTAATATCTTACCAGAAAAGTGAGTTGTAACTTTTAGAAAAATATTACAATGAATATACGTACAGTGTTTGTTGTAACGATACAGAAATAATAAACTATGGCACAGAAACGAAAATATATATTTCAAACAGTATAGGTTAGTTATATCATAGTTGGCCATATATATTAAGTTGTCTATATTAGTTTATTAATTATAATTCAAATATGTTTAATTCAAATTTAAAAAGCAGGTAAGTGGATGTCGCTCTGCTGTACAGTATGTTACAAATGGGTCAATGTATAATGGATTGTATTAAACTTGAATTCAATGATATAATATCATTGTATAAGAAAAACGGTTCTGAACGGAGACGGTTTGTCACTTTGTCAGTCCGGAATCCGGATATTTTATATTGGTTTTATTCATTATAGCCTGTAAGTTAAATTAATTGTATAATATTATTATTTTTTATTCGTTTCTATTCTATCCGTAAAAACTGATTGTTTCATTGCTAATGATAAAATTAAAACGATAAAAGGCACATATGTCCATGATGTGTCCGTGAAAACTGGGTACACTCAGTTACTTACATTACTCAGTACCCTATACATATTTCAGAAGTCTGTCTGCGGGATATAGATGACCCAATAGACTAGTTTCGTGTCTCGAAAACAGAATTCAAAAATATGTACTGAGTTATATGGGTAATTTAATTATAAAGTATACCCTGTCTTACGTACTTACATACGGTACAGGGAAGTCAAATGAGTCACTCCATAGTTCATGTACAAATTAACCGTTTATCGCTTACTTCATGAAGTTGTCAAATGGGTTCGATAACATTTGCAGTTTTAACCGGTTATATAATAATAATATTTTCCAAAATATATTAATAAGAAAAATAAACGCCACTGCAGAATACTGACGGCGACAAATGAGCCAATATATCCAAAGTATATAGTCAATATATATATATATTATATTATAAGAAGTCAGAATACCATACGATGTTTTTAAATGGAAACATGAACGTTCAACGCACAAGTGGCGCAATTTACGTCGTCTGTCTGTAGCTGGGCTACCGTTGTAAATATTATTATTAATTTTATTTGAGTATAATATATGGTCCATGCAGCGCCTGCAATAGTAGTATGCCAATGCGTGTCCGATGCAGTAGAATACTATATATTATTAATATATTGTGTATATATATACCTACTATACCTAGTACTTGGGTGACTCTGAGGAGGTCCCGATAACCGTGTGGTGTTCGATGTCGTTTCACACCTAAATACCTAATACAACCGCTCACACACATATCCGAGTAATAGCCCTCTTTAAATTGACCGAAATACGCGAGAAAATAACACTCTGTATATTATAATATTATACTGTATATAAATGTATAGGTATACCAATTTGGATTTTGTTTTCTCATATCTAATAGTATAAATGTATAATAAACTCGTTGTGTAATAATATTGAACGATTTATTCGTAAAAAACTAAACAATACATTAATTATACTATATATACAATATACATAATAATAACATAATAATAATAATAATAATAACAATACAATAATAATTAATAGCTAGTAGTAATAATACAATATTCTATAATGTCTTGTATTTACGTTATTTTTGTACATTAATTCACCGTATGAAAAACTGCGATAAATTTTATTGAAAACCAACTATGTATTTTAGTCGGTATTAAGTGTTCAGGACGTTCAGGTACCTACTATGTTAATGGTCGTCGCCGATTCCCAGCAGAGTTTTGATACTGAAATCGGTGAGACTTCCGTTTCGGACTGTGTCGGGGGACGCCACGGCGGCCACTGCGGCGGTGGCAGCAGTTCCGGTGGTCCCGGCGGAGGAGATCTGCGTGGCTATCGCCTGGTGCCGTTGGTATTGGTACCATTGACATTGCGCGTTCTTCCGGTGGCTGACTAACGTGCGCATTTGACAGAAGCCTTTGCCGCAGGATTCGCAAGAGAACGGTTTGTCCTTCATGTGTACGTATCTGTAGAAACAAGTGAGAATAACGTTAGAAAAAAAATATATGAAATGTAATATAAAATATAGGTAATTTTTAATAGCTAAACAATATGCTGTATGATATTATTATTTGATTAATATTCTATTATACCGTGTGACTTCCGTTATCGGCCGACGCCTTACATTTTATACGATAAACTATTTATTTTTTTCAGATCCCGTAACAAGCGTTTCGTAAAAAAAACACTGATTTGCCTACATATATATATTCTTGCGTATTGCATATAACACGCTGCGAACACGAGTTTCGAATTGAAATGAGAAAAAAAATTAAATTATGTCCTATATATATACAGCATTACAGCTACTGAAGTTAGGTATCGATGATCGTATGTATAATGTACGTATGCAGGATGACGTGCCAATATAAAACCAAAAATAGTGAAATAAACGTAATAAACTATATAATTTGAAAAATTTGATTGCATAGCACTAAATTACGTAACTATGTAAAACTTTATAGACAATGTACTGCGAAAATATATGTTGTCACAACATATATATGGTCAATTTACGTGTCACACTGTCACATAAGACATAGTTTAACATGTCTTATGTGACAACTGACGCATATACATATGCGTACGGACATAAGAGTGTAATGTTAGGCACAAGATTTTCGTACCCCCTTTATAAGTGCTTAAATAGGTTGATATTTTAGTTGCCTGCGGGGTACCTATAGTTACACACCCATGTGGTTTACCGATGTCGAGTGAATTTATGAACGAATATTTGTACACCAGTTAAATTTAATTTTAATTTTGTCTGCACTGCATTGAATATAATATTGTGTTTTCATTATTACTTGTGATCCCTGAGGTGGTCCTGTCTGCGGAACGCTTTGCCGCACACGTCACAGGGGTACGGACGCTCGTCAGTGTGGGTCCTGACGTGTATGAGCAGGTTGTACGACTTGCTAAACTCCCGGTCGCAGTACGTGCAGATGTACCGTTTCTTGGGCTTGCCGCCCGGCGTGGTTGCCGTCACTGCGGCCATCTGCTTCTGGACGTTCCTGGACAGGGCCACGGCCCGGGCGTAGCCCTCTATCTGGCCACCGGCAAACGCGCCAGGATGTCGCCGGAATCTCGCCCAGACCGCGTCCACGTACAGCGACGGGAAGTTGCAGTCGAGCAGACCTCCCGCACCGCCGAATCGGGCGGCGGCGAACTTCATCGATTCCCCTGTGGCCATCATGGTGACGATTGTATGTCCGTCTGCAAATAATTACCAACGCAACCGTTATAGCATAATAAGTTAAGTCAGAAAGCCTATACAAGAGTAGTCGTCAAATGTAGTTTGTCAAAAAACGAGTAGTACGTTTTAATATAACATGTAAGGCAGCTATAAATAACTGCACTATTCTACAGCTGCACGTATACTATATATATATATATATAAATGCAATATGACGGTAAGCTGGAAAGCGTCATACGAAATGGAAAATGAGTTCAAAAGTTTACACGGCGGTAAATCACCTGGATATATAATAATACTGTTGTATAACATTGACTATACGTCGGACGGATATGTAGTGGACAGTGGACACCGAGTTAACGTAGTTCAGACGGGAGAACGTTGGGATTTATAGGTGCGATGGTATACGTGATAGACATTTAAATACATGATGAACTTTAAGATATGTTTCAACGACCATATTATACTGTAAATAAAATTCGAAAAACAAGACTGACTTGAGCAGTGTACGTGCGCCTGAATTGACAGTCAATCGAACGACCATTGAAGTGGATCCGGTAAGCATGTTATAGGTGGATATTAGAAACTCCGCGTTAGGTTTATTATAGGTTAAAGATGCATGAAAGATAGAATAACTGCTGTGAAAGGCAGTAACAGATAGTACAGTTAAATGAACGAGAGGTCATTACTATTGGAGGGATGGTCTAAAAGTTCGAAACTATCTAAGTAAAAAATAAATATATTAAACGAGTAGGTATATAATATATATAATATATTAACATAGGTGCTATTACTGCTATGCGTTGCTATACCTAGTATACCTAATATAATAGTATAATTATTAATGTTATTGCAGGATATTCGTAATAATGATATTAATAATATAATATACAATCTTTTTTAAATACGACTTTTAAAGATTATTACTGTAATACTGTCGAACGAATAATGTATGTTTATTATGCTTTTATAAAATATTGTTTCATTTACCAGCTAAGCTCGATGTCAACATTTTTGTTATTGTAATAATCCCTGCAGATAGCCGTTTTTTGTACATACCTATTATACCAATAAACACTTTTTAAGTTGAATTCTTGAAAAAAGTCATGGGAGTTTTAAAGTTTAATGTTGATTGGTGGGTGGATCTATGTATATAGTTGAATGTCTAGTTGGCGGGCGGCCGTGAACGAGAACGAGAACACTTGATACAGGTACTCTGCACCTACCTATATAATATAATAATAACGATAGATATACTGCAGTAGTGCAGTGGAAGGTTCCGAAAACACCGGGAGGAGTTTCATTACTGCAGGGTTATTATCATATTTATTATATATTATATATGACATAGGTAGTTAAGTTTTCGATTTTAAACGACGAGCACCTTCAATAGAATAGTAGCCATGACTCACACCATGTGTATAATATATAATAGGGCCGTATTTTCGGGTACAGCAGTTTAATTTGATTATCGGGTTCTCGTTCGATATTATAGGTATAGGCGGGTAACTGTGTATTTTACACAGGAATAGGTCTCGGACTCGATGATGAACTAGTAGTTATATAGTATATATAAGTATTATGATGAGGCCCGTTATAAAATCGCACAAAACGTATATTTACTCAGATTCGATTATTAGGTATTATTTAAGTTGAGGTGAAAAATACATTGAATTTAATAAGCGTATGGTGCATCTATTACCGCTGTAAAACGCTTTATATTTAGGAATAAAAAAAACAATAAAACGGCACATAATATATTAGTATATTATTCAAACAGGCGATGTTTTGTTTTTTAAATATTTTAACAAATCATTAGGTATATTTTTTTTTTATTTCAAATAATATATTATTGTACCTATACATTTTATGTCGATTCTTATGTTAGAACGCAACTAGAATTGCTGATATTATATTATTTAATAAGCTTTATTATAATTATTGTTAAAATCATTAAATAATAATATATTAGGAGTTCGGAATCGATAACCTTAAGTATATCTTTATTATTATCGTTGTGTAGATTTATTTGAAAGATATAAAAAGTTAATGATTGGTCTTAATATTAATGTAATTTGACTAAAAAATAGGAGTTTTTCCAAAGTAATAAAGACGGTTGAGAATTAAAAAAACATTAGAAAATCATAACAATTTACCTTGGTTTCCTTGGTCCGGATTTTGTATGTTGTGTTACTACACAATACTCGGCCGGCGTCTGTATAAGTATATTATATGTAATTTTCCAAACGATTGTTGACAGTGAACGTATAATATAAAATAATTATATTATATTATGGTGCAGAACGTCGATGGATATATTGTGCGGTTGGCAGCTAGGGGATGCGATTGTCGACGGTCGATGGTGAGCGGTGGTCCGTTGTCGGGTGACTGACGATTGCGCCGCCGTGGGCCACCGCCACCGCTGCAGCCGATAAGGGTTGAAATCAGTGGAGGCGGCGAGGGTGGGTTCTTGCGGACGCGGCGCCCATTGGTCGCGAACGTCGGCGGCGGCGGCGGCGTTAAGATCCGTGAAATCTCTGTCGGTCCCCGCACGCCTATATATACCCCGAGCGTGGGGCGGTGTAGCGTACTTACGATCAGGACAATATATATTATATATATACACACACACATGTAAAAGGGAAATAATAATAAAAATCATCCCTATACATATGCGGCGGGTTTTTATATTATATTGTCAGGGCGCGACGAGACGTGCTTAATATAATATATATATACGGCGGTCTTTCGTTTAATGATACGGTTTTACGCCTCCACTTGTGTGTGTGTGTGTGAGTGTCATCCCCGGCCCGAGCCTGTAATTAAAAAAAAACCTGCCCGGGGCTGTTATTAAATAAAAAAATATATATACGCTTTATACAATGGTATAGCCCTCCGACGAGTACACTATAATGTGAGTACAATAATATTATAATACACGTAAACAAACGTTTTTACGCTCGTACGTGATGCATATATTATAATTTATAATATATATGTATGGCGATACATGGACGTATATGTGTGTGTGCGTGTGTAGCGTGTGCGGACAAACAATGGAAATACGATAGGTATAATATTACATAAATACTATACGTCATATTATAAGAGCGCATCAAAAGTCATGATTTGGATACGGCGACGAAATTGTTCCGAGTATAATATGGAGACAATACTATAATGGTAGAATAACAATAATAATATAATATGATATGGCCGCTTGTTCCGCGCAGGACAATAATAATATTATTATAATGACTGTATGGGTGCAGCGTAGGTGCCCATAATATTATATTACAAGTCTGCGTTGTAGTGAAATTTCATAAAAACAATTTGTTATAATATTGTACTGCAATGCATCATATTATTATAACATATTATTTATACGAACGTGTGATGAAAAGTGTATCGCCCTGACGCATTATGGGTAGGTATAGGTATACATGGTATGACAGGAAGATCAAAATAATATATATAACACGCGTTTCACCCATTGTATCTGTACGTAATATTGTTCGGACCACCGCGGTGCAGAGGAAATCATACTTCTACATAATATTATGATTTATGATATATATATATAAAGATATGCCCACGAATGTGAGAACGGAAAATACACATCGTAACATAATATAGTTTTCTTTACGATTGTCCAAGACTCGAACAAATGTATGATATTTTATACTTATCAAAAATTATTAGCGTAAACATTACACGATACGAGTAGACGTATACATCTCCGTTGCCTATAATCAAATCATAATATTTGTTCAAATTTAGATTATATTAATATAATTATTAAAAAACATTAAGTAATAAACGCGTCCATATAATATAAAAACCAACATAACGCTGTACATATATCTGCGCTCGCCGCACGTAATCGTATATTGACGGTCGCTCTGTTTGGAAAATTGTTTGGACGTATTCAGGTGGATACTAATATATTATCTAGACATCGATATTTATATTATTTGTATCATATAATATTATGTCCTAGTGGCTCGTGCGATGGTGAAGATGAATACCATCATATTGCCGGAAAAGGCTCTTTAGCCCCACAGCCGCATACTGCTCCGTCTAACTGGTCACCGAAATGTTGGGTATATATTCACATTGTTTGCATTTATATCATCGAGTTAATTACGTTATTATTATTGCTTTCTCTTCCGGTTTCACAAATACTACCTATTACCCGTATTTTGCCGGCAAAAAAAGTATGTATACAGTATACACACTCGTCGCTATTATATTATATTGTCAGTTTTTTTCATTTTTAACTTTGGCGCAAACCTAAAGCGCTAACACACACGCAATAATGGTTATGGTTATATAATTATTGGTACACAGTGCGCATACGACCTATAGGTGTATAAATTAAGGTACATTGTTGTATAGGCGGACAGTACCGCATTCGTCATAATTACCGCTCTAAATTGCGGTAATATTTCAACTCTGCGTCGCATATTGCAGTGTGATCATCGTATAATATTCGTATTAGCTATATATTGTTGTATGATCGTAGGTCATAATGTGTATTTTTCTCTTTACGCTTTTTAATGTTGTACGCAGTGTTACTCAACTAATTGTTCATGTACGGCGCTATTGCAGGACGATGATGAGTAGCGCACTAGCGAAGTATAGACGCAGCAACACAATATAATATTATGTGAATAACAGGCGCGAATATTTACGATCAGAATTCAATTATTTTATTACTAGTTATATTTTAATATTGAATAAATTTAAAAATAAATACGATTGGCGATAATTCATAAAAATTATAAACACACATCATTATGTTTATGTACCAATAATTGTGGTGGCTATTACGAGGTATTGAGGTGATATTTTTTTGTTTTCTAAAATATACGTATTAAATACACTAGGACTAGGATATTAAACATACTGATATTCAATTTATCCCTGTTTTTATCATTAGCATATAACTTATCTGAGATATTGTAATTTTACCTGATAATACTATTATTCATTCGCTAAAAATTAAAATGTCTCTGCACTGAGCTAAAATATTTTGAAACAGAAATGATGTCACATCTATAATATTATATAATCCCATCCTTTATAATTTATAATGCGTATGAGTGGTCGGTGGTTTAAAGAGGACGGTGTTATTTATTAAAAATGAATATATATCATTCAATCGATGGACTTCAATTAGTATTCATTAATGTTAAATAGTATAGCTGTTGTTTGGTGAAACGAAACATCATTAAAAAATAGTGTACACTGCTGAATATTGTTGTATGAATTGTATTATATGATGAATAACTAATAAGAAATATTAATAGTCAATGATATATTATAATATTATAATTAAATAACAAAGTGATTAAATAACTGCAAGCTTTCGATACCTAGTAAATGATGAAGTTAAATGTTAACACAGCAACAGATATTCATACTATAATAGCATACAAAATCATGGCTCATGAGACTGATTGTCGTTATGAGAGATATTTGTATAAATTAGTTTTATCTTATCGCCGGTTAAATATAAGTAAGCTGTGAGTCTGTGACACTATATTATAATATGTATAGTATAAATTATTTTAGATCTTTGTACAAGGGTTCTATTTATCTTCACTTTATTATAATTTATATACGTCATATCAAATAATTAAAGGTTTGACTTATCGTTATTGCTATTTTGTGTACAGATTAATATATCTATTATAAATTATTGTTGCGACGTGTAGTAGCTATAAATAGTAAACATGCATTATTGAATTATTCAATACCAATATATTATAATACCTAGTATAGTAGTATCTATTAAAATTATTAAGTAGGTTCATAGTAGGTTTGTGTGGTAAAAAACAATCGGTATTAGTGTATTACTATAATAATATTATAGTCATATACTCATATAGATAAGAATATAAAGAAAGAAAACATTTTGCTGGTATAATAAAAATAATTAATAAATTGATGTAATATGCATTATACAGTTATTAATTATTATTGATGTATATAGTATAACTGGTTATTATAATATTGTTTTTATCCAAATGAGAAATTGAGAACTATAATATGTGCGGCTTTGATTAGTCGGTAGTCGGTACTTATACTGTTACTGCACATAATATTATGTTTACATTTTTTAAAGATATATACATTATAATTGTTATGTAATTTATAAATATATCATATACATAGGTAGGCATTACCTATACTAACTTTTGTACGGCTATTTGCCTAAATAGTAAATATATTATAATACTATAGGGCTTGTTGGAGCGTTCAGAGCTGTACAGTGTACTGTGTTCATGACCATTTTTCGTTTATTGTTCGTATGCGCAATTATACGTAGACTTAATCCACAATATAGCCTATACGATCACAAATATACACAATCACACATTATAGATCCTATAATTAGTAACAATTATTATTGTATTTTTGTTATACACTTAGGGCCAGTTTCACCATCTACTTTAAACTTCGATCAAAGTTAACCGGGGTTTAATCGGCCGAATTTGCCCGGTTAAATATCTGTTATCAGTCGATTAAGCGTAATCAAAGTTTAAAATAGTTGGTGAAACTGGCCCTTATACTATCACTGTATTACCCTATACTTTGAACGGGAAAAAATAAACAGTTGTGGTACATGTGTTAGTTAACCGCTTATTTGGTGCAATTATTCAGTTGTTATTGCCGGAAATATCCGATTCTCGACTTCTTAACAATTACAGGTCACCCGCCTCTTTCTAAGCCAAACGCTTTCATCTGATCTATAGATGTGGATTGTCTCATTAGTTTATCTGTAAGCCGTAAGGTGATTTTCACTGAGATTCGCCAGCAAGTAATAATCTTTTCTTCTTTGCCACACTCGTGTTTTTTGATACATTTGACTTCCTATTAGGCATGCGCATGACTAATAGAGCGCTATACTTGAACTAAACTAAAACTAACAAAAATACTAAACTTGTTAAAAACAGAATTAGAATTAGATATAATATGGAAATGGTATATATAGTGCATAATACTACGAACGTTAGCGAAAGCTGGTCAATAAAATAATAAATACCTATACATACGTATAAGCCAGGCGTTTTAAATTCTAAACTATTATATAAGAATAATAAATTAACGAAAAAACCGCGATATTTTTAGAAGGTGGCTATTTCTTGAGCATGACAACCAAACCTTGTCGCATGTATGAGGTATGACAGCCAAATTGAACATATATAGGTATATGACAGGTTATATAATAGTCCTTTACCCACCTGTGAAAATCCCTTGAAAATCGGTTAAGCCGTTTCGAAGATGATTAGCCCGGACATCGCATATCATACACGTGCAAAGCAAACACTCCAATTTCCCATTTTTCAATTGGGTATGACACTAAAATTATTTATATTTATTTTAGATGAGCATGATACGCGGAAGGGCTCTATAATGACCATCAAAGTCGATTTAGCTGGATAGAAAGAGAGAGAGAGAGAGAGAGAGAGAGAGAGAGAGAGAGAGAGAGAGAGAGAGAGAGAGAGAGCGAGACAGAGAGAGGGATAGCGATGCGGAGTGGAGGATAGAGCGATTAAACGAAGAGTACGGTTGTTTCGTATGTACGCGCACAAAGCCCTACAGCGGCGGCAGAAGCGACGGCAGCGGCAGAAGCAGCGGCAGCAATATCATACGCAGCAACGGTACCTACATAATATTGTACACCGGCGAGCGTGACCCCGCAGGATCGTCAGCGGCGGCGGCCAGGATTTGATGACGATATTATTATGGTAGTAGGAGCTGCGGCGGCAAAACGTTAAACCGGCCGCGCGCGCCGCACCAATGGCTGGCTGCGGGCGCGGACGGGTGTCGCCGCCTACCGCCGCGGCAGGGAGTGGTCCGGGCGCGCAACACACGCGGCGCGCGGCGGCGGCAGCTGCTCTCGCGCGCCACTGCCGCCGCCGCCGCATCAGTGCCCCGCGCGCCGTCAGCTCCCTTAAACGTACCGCTGCCGCCGCCGCCACCGACGTTGTCGTCGACGTATTTGTGCCGCCGCCGCCGCCACCGTTGCTCCAGTTGCAGCGTGCACCGGACGGGTCGTCAATACGCACCATACACAGTCGGAACGAGTGGACCGACAACGACAACAACAACAACAATAATAATAATAATAATAATAATTATACGACTTCAAAATATTATAATATTTTGGTTACGGTTAATTATTTCGATATTATAATATACGTATTTTGTTATAATATGTACAGTGCCGGCGCGTTTTAAATTTGTGCACTGACCGTTTACGCATATCACGTAACATAGTAATAATCACCATTTCACGTACACGCACACGTATATAGAATACAATAGGTAAATATATTATAATGCTAATAATTTATAAAAACACACTCCATATATATTGCACTAGTTATTGCACTAGTAAAATAATGCACTTTTGACGATATTTTATGTTTTTTTAGGTGTGCATAATGTTATGTTGTTGTTTTTATTATTATTATTATATAGTAGGTATACCGAAAACTTCAATTTCGAGAAACAAAAGAGAAGAAAATTATTTCGTAAATTCCAAATATATAGGTATAAATGGGTTGTAATCTAGGTACCTACCAAAATACCACACATGACGTAGGTAGGTATCACCTACCTACCTGCATATGCAGTTTTGCTTTCATTTTTCCGACGTTTTCTAAATGATAGTATCGTAATGTCAAATTACGATCATGTTTAATCATAATTGATTATATTATATAAATGGCGAAAAAGGTGAAGTGTCAAACGTCTTCATAATAATATATAAATAATGACATACCATTTGGAAAAGTGCACATTGTATATTACTGCACGAAATATGGTCCGCTAGATTTCGAATTATCGACACAGTCTACTGTAAACTCACATATTATATATAGATATATTATTATACGCCATTAGGAGGTATACATACGCTCCAAGTTGAACGATGAAAAGAGCTCACAGTGATTTATAGTTAATACGGTCCTATTGTGCCGGCGTGAAAAGGATTACGGACGTATAATATAATGTACCTACATAATAATGGCTGTCAACGAGTCCGACCGAAGCCCTCGTCGAGTGTACCTTAATAGTTTTTTTTTTTCGTTTTTACGCTCGACGTCTTACCATTTTTTACAGGGGGAAAAAAATTCGAAAAAATCGCCGTTTTCTCATCCTTATAAATTATTACTACAGAACTGCGAACGTATACCTATATAGTACGTTGTTAGGTAAATAGTAAATACATATAGGCAATAGGCATAATATAGAAAATAGCAATGTAATATAACGTTAAACGAGACATGTTACGGGTATGAAATTGAAACAGTCCATATAACGGGTTTTCACACTATACGTAAATTTATTATCTACCAACTTCTATAGGTAATAATATCAAAGGTAACCAATTTGTCTATGTACATATAACATATAGCTTAACTATAGCGCGATTGTATAGTAAAAATATTATATATATACACACATTACACATATATGATATATGTAAACGGAAGAGGTGCAACTGACGTTCCTTCTCTTATTCCTTATACCTATAAAGTCGATGCATCTTCCCTTCTTCCTCTATATAATAAACTTTAGAGTACCTCCTCGTTCCACAAGACGTTATATATATTTATATATAAGTATACTCTCGTCTTGTATCGTTCCTAAATTCATAATGTTACCAATTATGAGAGGATCCAGTTGATCGTATATGATGCGCGTTTGGGTCATGAGCACTGCACATTTTTTTAGTTTGTAATAAATTATTATTATGAATTGTTTATTATATTATATTACATGTTCATTGTTTTATTACCTATATAATAATAATAATAATAATATACAGTAGTCAATTATGGTTTTTTTGTTAATGTTATATTGTTGAAACTGTACTGTTGGGCATCACGCCTGTTAAATAAATAAAATAAATAATCATGATTGTGTCATTTTTCCAGATCACTGCGCATCACCAATTCGGCGGCGGGAGATGAATCTGGTGTCCAGGCATCAGTACGGCGGCGGGGGCGGCATCGTGTCGTCATCGTCGTCGTCGTCGCGATCTTACGGTGGCTGTGGCAAATCGGACGACGCGACCAGCACGGACGAGGAGGCGATAGTGGACGTCGAACGGCCGGACACGCCGCCACCGCCGCCAAAACTGTCGCCGTCGGCAGCAACCGACCAACGGCGCCGCGCCTGCACCAACGGCGGCCGGCCGGTGGCCGCGTCTGCGATGGCCAGCGCGGCCGCGCTCACCGCATGGCTGAATCCAGCCACGTTTTGGCGGGACTCCGATCAGTGGCGCAACGTGCTAGTTAACTACTACCACATGAACAGGGCCGCGGCCGCCCGGTCTGCAGGCCGGGGCCGTGGTGCCGTCAGCACTTATCGCCCGTCCGCCGTACCGGCCATCTGCGGCGTCGGCCCGTCCGCCGGCCGGAAGCCGTCGACAGCCTGCGCGGCCGGACCGCCGCCCCTGCCCCTGCCACCGACGACGACGTCCCAGTCTTCTTCAACGTCGTCTCGCCCGAAGAAACGGTATATCTGCACGTACTGCCAGCGCGAGTTCAGCAAGTCGTACAACCTGCTCATACACGAGCGCACGCACACCGACGAACGACCTTACCCCTGCGACGTGTGCGGCAAGGCATTTCGCAGACAGGACCACTTGAGAGATCACAGGTATATAAATCCGCTGCAGTGAATAATTATTTACTAAATTATGACATTTTCCTATCTACCTATACCGCGGTTATAATCGGAAACGGCGACCAGACCAGACTTACCAGATTGACAATGTTCCTTATATAATTGGTACCTACGCGGGTATAATTTATACTATGACGTATTATGCTATTATATTATGCAGTTTCAGCTGCATCCTGTATTTCATTAAACCGCCCCAACAGTGCGCAGTTTTCTTCAAAATTTATTTTATACTTCAACCGATTAATCTATAATATATTTTCATATTATCATCCGTTAAATAAAAATATTTGCCCCGCAGAGCTTGATCTTAAAATTAAATTTGTACTCCTTCTTATTTCGATATGGAAAACCGCCGCCATATTATTATTGGTGAATAGTACATTAATAGTATAATATATTATATCTGTGCAGGTACATACACGTCAAGGAAAAACCGTTCAGGTGTCCAGTGTGTGGCAAAGGTTTCTGTCAGTCCAGGACGTTGTCCAGTCACCGGAGCAACAGGAATTCTATGTGTCTGGACACGACCGTTTTACATCAACAACAACAACGGGACGCCGCCGGCAACATACGCAGGCCCAAAATGATCACAGACTTTTCCATCAACTCTATATTGAACTTGCAGTAAATCTGCTTGATATATAATATTATATACACAATATATACAGTGTATTATAATATTGTTTGTTTTCTAACCCCTCGATTATTTTGATCTCAAGTGCGTATGTGCAGACGTTTAAAGGTGAAAGACTATATTTTATCATTATCATTATTATTATTATTATTATTATTATTATTATATAATTATTATCATCATCGTACATTATATTATATAATACACGCGACTGCAAATAATCGATGCAAATTGAATATTATAAGATGCGTTCGGTACATAATCATATATACATCATAATATAATATTACAGTGCATGTCCGCCGTATATAACGCGATTTATATTAAAATATATATACATATTAAATATAGGCTCTATATATTTACCCAAAGAACTAAGATTTATTACTATTACCGTTTTACCACCCATCGCATCGATTCTTTGCGTAGATAACTTTTTTGTATATGCCTACTCAGCGGCAATGCCGTGAACGTCTTTTTGAAATGACATTTGCATATTATAATATATATTATTATGTAGATTATAGATGCATATCGTCCTGTTGTATATAATATATTATTATGCCGTAGGTGTGTGTACCTATACCTATATTATTATTATTATTATTATTATATGATGTGTACACTTTTTTGGATTAAAAATATTTATTTTTTGTTATTATTCTACCGTCCTTACAGATGATTTAAGTGCATGGACCTTTGCAGATAATAATCTGCCGCGTGGTGTTATAATGATTATTTTGAATTTTTTTCATATTATAGTATAATTATATTAGCCGATAACGCAATAATATTTTTTGTTTATTATTAAGCATATGACATTTCGTTTTACAACTGTTTTTACCAAAGATGTTTTAAAATAAACTCGTGTACATTATGTATTATAAAATATACCTATATATATTATTATTATTATTAAACACATATTATATATATATTTTATGCATACCTATTAAATACTTGTTCGATATTTACATAATATTATATGCGCGCGATACCTATACGATGCTATACGATGCGCCACGATAAGATTTGCGATGTAAACCTTCCTGCAACTTGTATAATAGGTATAATAATATGCTCATCATATGCCTATATATTTATATATTTATATTACAAGTCAAGGGGAATAATAGTATGTAATGGGTGCAATTAATTACGTGATATCTCACGAAACAGATGTTCGCGCGATTGAAAAAAAAAACCTAGCCGGAGCAGGTGGCCAAGAAGTCAGTACCTATACCTCTATGAACCGCGACCCGCGGCGAACGGTGCACAACGCACGAGCGGATATAATATAATATAAACTTATATATATATATATAATATTATACCACGTCCTACACAGAGGTATAGACCGCCGCCGTCATTAATATCCTAGTTACTAACCGCAGAACATTATGCCTATACACCGATATGTATATTATTATAAATATGATGTGTTATGTCCTCGAGCCGAACACGGTAGCGGCAACAGTTGTTCCTGATGTGTACCTGTACACATCGCGAGCGCCTTAATTAGATTTAATGTAAGCATATAATATACGGTAGGTACACCTATACAATATTTTATACACATATATGTCTTATAATATCCGTTGCGTGATTTATACCTCCCACCCCCTCTCGCGTTCACTCTTCCACACCGCGGCTGGCTCGTCTCGACATCGCGTCTGTATATATAGGTACGCGTTATATATTACGGTCACGTGCTAGTCGCTACCGGTGTTTATAGGATGCCTGTTTTTATAATTGAATTGAATAATATTATTATTATACATGCGTTTATAACCAGCCATACCACGCGCACACGGCGGAATCCGATTATATTATATACCTGCCTACCAGCGTATATTGATTATACGCATGCCTATACCTACGTATGTATAATATATTTATACATGTATATACACCTGGTATAATGTATGTGTATGCGTTTTCGTCTTTGATCGACGCCCTCACGTCGTGCCGCCACCTCCTGCACTACAACTTACTTACTTAGATATAGCTTAGTGTATATAGTGTATCAGTGTATCACTACTGAATATATATATATACCACTCGCGGCCAACAGTATAATAATAATATTATAATGTACGATGTACCTATACCTATCTACTGCAGCATACATAGGCACATAAATAGATACACGTGTGGCGTGTGCACTACTTTTGCGTTGTTTTGCTCTACAGTGGGCGATAATGAATAATTACATAGGTAGCGTTTTTACAGCGAGGAGGGTAAGTAATATATTATATGCAGTGATGTAAATTGTATAATATTGTATTATACAAACGTATTATACGTCATGTATAAAAAAATAAAATACAAATGGTATAAAAAAAAAAATTGTGATAAATGGTAGATCAATAATAAAGAGAAAATATACGCAACACATAATGTTTCAACTGATAACAGTAATACAACGACAGAGCACGGCCACACAAGTAACATGGTTATTAGTAGGTGGTAGTCACGATCATATAGGAAAGATATTATAAAGATCAACACCAAAGGTATATTCTAGTCATAGATCTACTAACCTAAGTTCTATGATTCTAGTCGTAAACATTTGTAAATCGTTCGTAAATAGTAGTCTGATATCTTACTGATAACTGATAAGTCATAAGTCATAATCGTGGACACTACACCTAAGACCATAGTGTAATATTCTACTAAATTCTAATAATTCTATTTAACTACCTACAGGCTACAAATTACAATTAATTGAAGTTACTAAACGTTAGTTACTGTTTGTTTTTACTATGGTTCGACCTTCAAAGCAAAGAGCTATTGTTGACAAATATTTTACCAAGTATTATGTTGGAAATATTGAAAAACGAAAATGCTTATTTTGTAAAGAGGCTTATGCCCATAATGCATTTCGTTAGGCAAATAATTTATTAATACGTCTAAAAACTGATTCAAAAAAGTAAACACTTACTAATTAAATAATTACATAGGTACTAATTAAAATTACTGCAAATATTAAACCTAATACTCAAAACTTAGAACCAATACATTTTCATATATTTTCTATTAGGTAGTTATTAATTTATTACCAGACTGCCATTACATAATTTAATAATCAAAATGCTTTATTATTCATCAATAAACTGAAATATTATTGATATTACATTCTTATAACACTCTGGTAGCTATATATACAATCATCTAAACTACAAACGATTTTTAAAAAATACTGTATTATATACGTATAATACGTGTATAATACACGTATTATACACGTATAATACGTGTATAATACACGTATTATACAAATGAAAAATAAAACACGGTATTTTTACATCACTGATTATATGAAAAATAAAACAGTGGCAGCTGCAGCTGTTGCAGCTCCGTCGGCGATCAGCTGCAATAATAATAATATATAGTGTCGAGCTGATTGCATCGCCGCCGATAATGTCAGTCTGGCAGTCACAATAATATATAAGTATAATGTACCTATGTATATTTCGATACCACTGATATTGCGTGAAACCCACATTGAACGAATACTAGGTATGCCAATAAACAATACAGATTGCAGTTAAATATTTGAATATTATAGGTATATAATAAGAATAATGTATAAATAGTAACTATAGTAAGCCAGAACATCGGTAAAGAATGATATTGAACTATTTTAAGTTTGTACTTATTTATTTATGTTATTTTCATTATTTTATTTAACTATGATATTATGTGACTCCTAAAAATCTATGATATTATTGTGCATTTATGCAGATTGCAACTTAACTTACCATGTATAAGATATATCATAAAATAATATAATGTAATATAGCATTATAGACTATAGTAAATACATATATAATATATATATATATGTTCATTTACTTCATAGTTATTTACAAAGGGTATATTTTCCTAGTATATAGTATCCGGTGTTTAAATTTTCAGAGATATTTTTCTGAGACTTTCTTCCTCTAGATTCCCACAAAAAATAATTATTTAAATATATTATAGTTCACTATTAATTTGTTTCTTATATGTACATACTATGACATTTATATATTATAGGTATAATAGGTATAGGTATATAGTAGATGACAGATGTAACTATGATCTGGATACTACCTAACCTAACTAGAGAATTAGTCTAAACGAACTAAACATTTTTTTTGTATCGAGAAATATGGCTAAAATCGTATCTAAGTTCAAAACAAATACTATAATATAATATAATACGTTCTATCAAATATAAATTGCACCCACCGCCCATGTGATGCAGTTTATCTTTATAGTACCTAACGTTTTTTTCTTGATTAGAAAAATAACTAAAATTAGTCAATTTAAAATAAATGGTGTATTCGTACGCATTTTAAATGAACAAATTAATAATTACCAACAAAAAAGGAGAAAAAAAACGAAAATTGTAAAATAATAGTCGACAATTATGTTAGAATTACGTATTACATCATTTTAGTATAACTTATACAAAAAAAATAATATTTAACCTATTAGATAGGTATAATTTATAGTATTAAGATACGAACAATAATTACTGCAGCAGATCTAATATAAAATTGATGAACCTGAGCCGTCTACAAAATAAATATTATAAGTATTAATTTTTAAATTATCAAACCAGAGAAAATTAAAGAAAAGCATTCAAGTGGTGAGATAGCCAAGCCAAGTGAATGATAGATATATAGACATATTATAGTCATTGATATGCGGATGTTTTTTAATTTGAAACCATTATCGTTGAAAATTTGCGATAATAATATAATACTTATAAAGTTATAACAATGACATTCGTAGGAAACGATCCAGTGAATAGAATTTGTTTGCTATTCATAGGAATTTTTTTAATTTCCATATGATAATAAATTATAAAGCAAAAATGTTCAAATCAAGTAAAAACTAAAGAATGAAAAAATTACTTTATCAATGCATTTTTTTTTTTTAATAGAATATAGATAAACTTGATTACTTTCATTTCTAAATACACATTTCCAACAAATTCAAGAAAAATTTAAATCACTTATATTACCTATTGCAAGTTTAAAACTTTCATTTTTCTGTAACATACAAATCAGATTAAGCCATCCGAAGGACTAATCTTTATGTTTTTTAAGTTAAGTTATTCATTTTTTAAGTATTTGCATAGTTCCTTTAATAATTAGTATAGTAATGTAAGCTTAAGCTGAAGCCTGGTAGAGGATAATAATATATTATAAATAGTTAGTGGTTAGGAACTGGTCCGTTCTGGAGAGTGGGTCCATGATTTCTGAAAGGGAGGGAAGATCAAAAAAAGAAAACGACATAGCCAAATGGAAGGGGAAAATTGGAAAATCCCCCACCCTCTCAAAACTTTTTACTTAGGTAGTAAAATATTTTACAATAAGGAACAATGAATATAATTTGAATTGGTTCCACTCCAAAGCCAAGGGGGGGGGTATCTGACCCCCCCCCCACGTCCTTCTTGTATATGCCACTGAGTAGCTTATAGCTGTTATTAAGTACATAAAGGATAAACAAGCAAAAATATATTCTGCTGATTTAGACTCTTCTAGATGATCCTACAAGGTGTTGCCCGTGACAAATTAAATAATACCGGTGGATTTACCCTGTCTGGAAATTCTGTTAAATTTAAACTTCACATATTTTTAGCACGATCATGCGGGTGGTTTTGACCAAATACAGGGCTAAAATTATAATATAATGTATATTATACAATTATAATAACTATAATATATGCGGCATAGTAAAAATAATATTTATTAAGATTTAATGTAAATTCTAATTATATTGTCATCGGGAGGGGGAGTGAGGGGGATCCTCTCCATTAAAAATTCCTAAGAACGCCACATTATAATAAATTAATGTTTATTTAAAATATCGGGCTGTATACAATTTTATTAAAGACTATAAAAACGACTATTTCCTTATAATTTCAACATATTTAATACAATTTAACGTAGTACATCATTTACTTCATATAATACATGTATAGATAATTGTAATTCGTAAGCTAAAGCAGATGCAACAAATAAGTAAGGTTTTAATCACTTGCAGTGCTACCAAACCATTTGCGTGATTAAAATACTACTTATATTGTCCTATTTACGGATATTATTGTGGCAAGAATAATATAGGTACACCGTATTTTCATATACTACATAGTATATTCGTTATTATGAAATTATGTGCGTGCGTTTAGCGCAGACAGCGACAAAGGAGTCGTGGTTCGGTTTTATTCGGTAATTCTTTGAAGAAAATAGAAACACACTGTGGCACGAAATGATTACGATTATTCGAGGATATAAAGAAGGTGGCACAGTCTACAAAGTATTTATATATAAATATATATCACATATATGTAATACTGCAGCAGAGGATCACTTTTGATACAATAGTATAAACAAATGTGTGTAATACAAGAGTATACGAGGTACACATAGGTACTTACATACATCGTAGAAATGACATAAGAAAGCTGTTCGTTTTCCGGAATACTATTATCGTGTAGAGGGAAAACGATATTGAGCGGCAAACATAAAAGGTGGCTCAAAGAACTATAGTACACCGCACCGTACACCTTTAGTATAATATAAGCGGCGTTTGTCATAGAGTATGTTATATAATGGTTGGATCTTATATATACAAAAGCATTATACTCGGGGACATTTTTATATCTATTATATTATTTGACTGTGTGTGGTATTTTTTGATTCGCGGTATAAACGCAATGTATAAAGTCATATACTAATAATGGACTTATAAATTATATTGGCCCCATACATACCTACCGAAATACATATTGTAGAATTTGAGTTAAGAAAAAAACTAAACCGTTGTGTTTTCAAATGAGGATGACGCACGCATGCATTCTTTTCTGGCATTTTAAACGCATTTTTCGGCATGTTATATATATTACGCGCTGTTGAAAATTGCCAATCGGTATAGGTTTATATTGCTGTGCTCGTTCTCTAGCTCCTTCAGTTTCTCGCCTTTCCCGTTTTACAAGGCCCAAAAATGCCGCTTTGGAACAATACTATCTTCCAGTGCAAATGTTTAACACGCAGTCTCTCATAAATTCCTATAATTACAACTTCTTTACTGGTCGGTACACGGTTACCTACTGGTTATACTGGCCTGCAGTGCCGACGGTCACCGTCATTATAGGTGCAGTGCTTAATAAATATTATATTGATATAATATGTAGATTGTAAGAAGTATACCTGGTTAGATATTGCTTTTATATACACTATACAAAGATAAGGTACTGGAGATTGGAAACCTTGAATTTGTTTATTTTAAAATCTTTTTCACGAACGTTACAAAACGCAATAACAAAATACGCGCATCTAAAAGCTTCATTACCTATATCAACATTAAATGTTTAAATGGTGTCCAACATATTACATTTTTTTACTAACATTCTTGAGTGATAAAACAATCAATACTAGTTGATTATTTAACATATACTTTTTTTTAAACCTTTAATATCTCACAAAGTGATTCTTTTGGCAAGACGTATTTTAATACTTATAATATATAAGTATTTCATTATCACTTAACCCTGTGGCAACTTAGATCATTGGGTGGTTTTTTTTAACCGTAGGGGAGGGTACTATAGATTTTTGTAAACACGTGTGTTTTTAGTTTGGCAGAATTTTAAAGTGGGCACCCGTAGGTATCTGCCATGCTCGGGTGGGGAATTGCGGCCTCTCTCCAGGCACCGTAGCTGCCCGAAGAGAAATGTCGTCCGAGACCGAGGTTCGAACAGGCGACGGTGTGCCTAATTAGTCTGCTCGGCCACTCCGTTCCCCGGGAACATTTTATTTTAAATTTTTAACAATCATAGAATATATTTTTGTGCGAATAATGCGTATGCAACAATATATAAATATTGCCTTGGACGAAAAACAAACAAACCGTTTCCTTCTTTATTTTTTAGGCGTTGACATAAAAAAGCTATTTTACATTATTTACATTATATTTTACTTTTTTCGGTAGGTACTAACGCAAATCGTCAACTAAAATATTTAGCCGCATACCTATATATTCATATCTATATATCAGTCACTATAGTACACTCGTACACTATACCGTTTTAAAATGTATATTGGTTATTGAAAACCGTATAATAAAGTATATTAATAAATACTTTATACCGTGCTTATATATAAGGTATACCTATAGCATATTGCCTATAGGCACCTATACTACACTGGCAAACGGACATATAAATATTTACTGCATAATATAATAATATGTAGTTAGGTACCTACTTTAATAGACTTTTCGAATAATTCGATGACGACGTATATTATACGTACGCGCG